>NW_026000272.1:3903605-3936007 GCF_001458135.2 Marmota marmota marmota
GGGGGGGGGGGGGCTACTGCTCAGGAATGATTGGCTCTGGGAGAGTTGCAGAGGACAGACAAATACTATGCCAATCTTCATTTTGCCAGAATCTAACAAACTCCGTCAGTGCCGGCCTTTTTGGAAAGATCCAAGTCCACTCAGAGAATCCTAAGTAAACAGTCTCCTGGATGCTGCAATTGATCTATGCCAGTTTCCCTGTCAGAGGGCAAAACCTGCATTTCATACTGTCAACACAAGCCACATGGCTGCTGAGGGATGCCTAAACTCTGCCACTGGCTACTGTTTCCCAGATGTAGTGCCATGAACAAATCTGAAGTCCATCCAAGTATAATTAATCAACTGGGCCATTTTAATTTTCCCTCAGGATCTTAAGGCTTCTCAGAAATGAAGATACAATTTCACAAATGAGGGCTCGTTATACTGAGCAGTCCAAACCCCACAACAAAAGCCATAGAAACTGAGCTGCATTCATTTTATTGAACTGTGTTCAAAGAAACAGGCTCTTCATTGGGCTCTTTAATCTATTTTCCCTCCTTTACAACCATGGTTTATCTTGATTTAACATAAGGTTACAGTAAAGAGGTATCATAGCTACAAACACTCTGGAACCAAATGACTTCAACCATAAATTTCAAGATAACCATTGTTGCAGAGCCTGACCTTGGACCCTCACAGAGGAATGCATATCTTGTTCATTGTGCAGCAGGGAACTACTAACATAGAATGCTATGTTTAGGGAGAGAGTGCTGTCAGAACACTAGCAAGCACCACTTCCTTGCTTCTTTGACAAGAAGTTATTCCCCTGATTGTGCAAGGTCAGCCTATGTGGCAGTTTCTGGACACTTGGCGTCTTGGCTTCCATAAGATGATATGTTTGTATTATCCCTGGCCTATCATGACTGTTATATGTAAATTGGCACATACCTACTATAAAAGCTATTTTTGCTGCATAATAAAGCAGACACTGTTCTCTGAAACCATCTCTGGAGGGCTTTTCCCACACCCTCAAGATCCCCACAGTCAATGCTGGAAGGGCAGGCCCCTCAGCAAACCATAATGTGGTAGCTGAAGTATTTACACGTGTATCACTGATCCACTCCAACTAGACTTAAACACCCCAAAAGGACCTTAGTTATCTACAATTTTTTGAACCTTTCCACATGAGCCTGACTACACTTACACTCCTGGATACTAGCAAAAATTTCTTGCAATTGAATAAATTCAATCTAGTTAGTCTCTTGTAATTTTAAAGGTCTTTCAGATTCTTACCTCCTCTCCCTTTTGTCTTTAAGGTAGTATACAGGTATAAGAGGCTGAGGCTTCTGTGATCTTGTATTTGATTTCTATGTTACACAACAAATTATCATAGCATCTATGGCTTTAAAAACTCATTTATTATCTCACAGTTTCTATAGGTCAGAATACTAGACATGGCTTAATTGGATGGTATCCTTAGTCCCACCCATAAGGCTGCAAATTAAGTGTGCTGGTAAGACTGGATTCTTATCCAGGGAAGGATCCACTTCTAAGACAACTCAAGTTTTTGATATAATACAATTCTCTTTAGCAGTATGATTCATGACACCTTGCTTCTTCATAGCCAATCACGAGAATAAGAGACTCCTTCATCATTGGCATATTACAGAATTCAACGATATGGATGACATCCTCTGACTTCATTTGGCATATACTCTTTGGGTTTGGTTAGCAACAAGTCACAAGGATATAACTAAATGGAAGGGGTGATACAAAGTTGAGACCATCTGCAGCTAAGGATCATGAGGAAAAAACTTGGAGTCTTCTTGCTATAGCCATGATGGTAGAGACAGAGAAGAAAGTCTCCCTGGGTCTGTATGGTGTCACCTATATTCCTGCTGGCATCTGTAGCAGAGCAACTATTCTATTCTGCTCTTCAGATTGGTGACATTTAAAGTACATGGGTTCCATCTGACATTTTAGGGCAATCAGATGACACCTAGTACTATAATCCATAGCCTATTTAGCCCATCGTCATAGACTTGATAATCCTAATTCATAGAGTCATATTTGTCCCAACTGAAGGTATTTTCAGCCATTCTTCACTCCCTCCAAGGTATAAATCATCACATGGTCTTCCTCAAGAGGCCTCAGGTCTCCCCAAGCTATGAAAAGAGTAGGGAAAACAAAGACCCCAACTTTAAACTTGTCTATATTCCCCTGTCTTCTCTCTTGTTTCCTCTACCTACTATGGCCAGAAGGAACAGAATTCCTTCTACTTTGCTCATAGTTACTGAGTTTTCTCTATTTTAAGAATATAGTAAACCTCCATGATCTAGTCAGCTATGCTCTGTTTGTCATGTGTTAAATGAGAATTAAAAGGATTGAGGAATTCATCATCTTTGTTAATGGAATTGGACTTTCAAGACAATGATCTTTTCATGGTTTCAAAATATTCAAATAGTAGACAAAGGGGACCAGCAACCTCTTTGTTTGGGGCAGGTTTTGCCATATCCTTCCTGGGAGCAAAAAGCTTCATGACTCAGTTTTGGAAGTAGAAAGTTGAAAGAGAGAGAAATGATAGGGGGAAAATTGAAATAGTCTCAAGAAATATAAATATCCATATGTGAATGTGCACACACTTGCACATGCACACAAACACACACACACACACACACACACACATCCTGGAGGTTAAGTGCATAAATGTGTCTGGTAAAGTAATTCCTTCTAGGACATTTCTAAACAAACTGAATCCAATTTTGTTGAAATACTCTGAAACAGATCCCATAAAACTAGTGTATTGGAGGGGTGCCCCTATATTGATCCCCTCAGTTTTCATGGTGTTTGAGTAAGATCCAGGACAGCTGGAACCTCTAGGCCTGTCACATCCAATGATGAACAGACTCATCTGGTTACCCTAGATATTTAGACAGACAGACATTATCAAACTCCAGTTGTTTCATAGCATGAAAAATTTGAGAATCATTGCTCTTGAATGTTGTTGATACACAGTTCTCTTTAGCATTAAATTTGGCAAAATCACTTGTCCATTTTGTAATTTTTATGAGAATAGGTTTTAATCATATAACTTGCTGCTGCATTTGCTTTGTAGATGTTGGGAGTAGTCTACAATCTTACATTACAGCTTTGATTTTTTTTTGTTGGTAATTAGTGGCAATAATTAGTATGGAAGCTGTATTTCCTCTATACAAAGTCAAGTGGACCTCATTATAATGTCAAACAAGACACTGGCTACATTACAAGTAGGTTCTCACCAAACCCATGAATTTGTCCAATCAAGCAGAATGGAATATTATTTAGCCATAAAAAGAATGAAATTATGGCATTTGCTGGTAAATGAACAGAACTACAGACTATCATGCTAAGTGAAATAAGCCAATCCCCCAAAACAAAAGGCCAAATGTTCTCTCTGATATGTGGGTCCTAACAATAAGGGGGTGAGGGAAGAATAAAACTTCATTGGAATAGACAAAGGAGAATAAAGGGAAGGGAGGGGGATAGGAATATTAAAGACAGTAGAATGAGTTGGACATAACTTTCATACATGCATATATGAATACATGACCAGTGTAATTTCACATCATGTACAATCACAAGAATGGGAAGTTATACTCCATGTATGTGTTAGCATAATTGCAGCCATCTTCCTTTTCCCCACCCCCTTTTGGTGAATACTGTTCTTATTCCCATGAAATATAAATTAGCCTGAGATGAAACCTATCGGTCCAGAGACAAGCCAGTCTCTCCCTGTTCTCTCATTGAGACATAAGAGACAACTTACTGGCCCCTGAGATGGGGGACATACTAGTTTCCCTGTTCTCTCCTTGAGAAGCTAAAGGGACATGACGGTTTTCTTGTTCTCCCCTCTCTGAGAGATAGGAAAACTGCCTGTCTTTGTTCCCAAGAAACAAGCTTGTCTTCCACAAGATCAGGAGATGCTTGTTATGACAAACAAACCTATCTCTAATGTATGGCCATGATTCTAGCCTATAAAAAGTGACATTCAAGGGGGAGTTGCTGCTGCTCTCCCTCCCTCTGCATAAAGAAGCCTTGTCAGATTTCTGACAAAAAAATCCACTTCTTATCCCAGATATGTGTGTAATTAGTCCTATGCCACCTTTCTTTCAGTATTTATGATATATCAAAATACATTCTACTGTCATGTATAACTAAAAACAACAAATATAAAAAAATGGTGCCATTGGGGGGGCATGTGCTGGCTGGCACTACCGGTCTCTTGTTGCCTTCCACAGGAACCAACTTCTATCCCCAACTCACACCCTTTTGCTCTATTTTCTCTAATTCCCTGATCATTTCCCCAAAATTACCATGGAACTATTGAGTCCCAGTCTAGCCAAGCAAGCCCATAGAGAAGCAATACTTTAGCAATAGCAATGAATACTTTTGTAGTGCCAGGATGAAAATTATTGGATAATGGTAACAGCACTATGAAACCAGTCTTGAACAAAATGTGGCTCTCACTGCAAACAGTCCCACATCTATATTTTGAATCTGGAGCTTGGATGTTCAGGAAAAGCCAACATTTAAAATGGTATCCAATTATTAACTGTGTGCATAACCATGTATGAAAAATAAAAACCATTGGTAACTCTTTTCCCCAAAACATACACCTCCCAAACACAAACACGAAGATTTGATACAGAAACATGAACTAGTTCTACTCATTTTTAAGTAGACAATATGAAAAAAGGTACCAATGGAATGGAGCAGATGAAGTTCTAATCACATAACATGACTCAGTTCTCACATCTGTAGCCACATCCCCTTGTTCCTCATGGCATGGCACTAAGTGTTTCTGGAAATCTCTTCATAACTTCATGATCCCTAAATATAATGTAAAACAGGAGAGGCCTTTGATGAAAATGGGAAAAAATCCAAATCAAAGAAATTCCAGCTGCCCATATCCCAGGGAGTGCATAATCAGTCTTTTCTAGAGGAAGCAGTAGCTGGAAATTAAAAAAAAAAAAGAAAAAAAGAAACAATTCCAGATAATTTATTTGTTATATACATACCACTGAGGATAAGGAATTCTTTCTGCATAAAAACTCAGCAAGTGGCACCTCATTAAACAGGACCTAGACTTAATATAACTTGGAATAGATTAAAAAAAAAAAAGAAAGGATTCATATGAAGCTCTCCAGCCCCGGGGCTTAATCTCAGAGCTTCAAAGTAGAATGAATGAATTAAGTAGGGCAAGTGATTAACAACAAAGAAATGATCACTGATTTTTTTTAAACTGAAATATTGAATTTAGAGTAACATGTTCATTGTTAATAGACAGGGTCAGGCTGTGATTTTTTTTTTAGCCAAGAGAGACACTAGAAAAATCATAGATGGGAAGATGACTCTAAAAAAGATAACATAAGTAATTTCCAATCTTTGGAGTACAGAACCTTATATTGTTATTATTTTATTTGATGACCTACTTATTTCCTCTCTCAAAGAATGGCTTTGTTTTTATTTTAAGAAATACAGCCATTGAAAATGAGTTCTATAGCATGGTCATGGTAAAAACCATCATAACATTCCTCAAGTTAATTGGAGACACTTGGGGATATAAGGTAATGGATGCTGAAAATGTCTCTGCTAATACTGAGTTAAAGAGGCATGGCACTGGGAATATAGTTAAGTAAAAATAAAAACAGCAAACCAATGAGAATTATTTTGAGGCTAACCATGTCAAATGGAGAAAATGATCAATTTGTACAACAAATTATAGCTGTTTTTTTATATAAAATAAGTGGATTTATTTATTCTATTATTCTAACTAGTCATATTTTAACAAAAAGCCTATTTCTAATTCAAAATCCAGGCAGTCTCAATTTCTGATGTCCAAGGTGGAAGAACAGCATATCCCAGATTTGGGGGAAATAAACCAATTCACAATCCGTATTTATTCTCTCCAGGCCCTGGCCAATCAGATGGTGCTTACCCACATTGAAGATAGGTCTTCCCCAGCTGGTCTACTCAGAATTACATGCTTACTTTTTCTGGAAACACCCTTGCAGACCTACCCAAAATAATGCTTTTCTGGATTTCTAGATATTTCTTAATCCAGTAAAGTTTAACACCTAAAATAAACAGTTACACCATTTTAGGCAATGTGATGATCACTTTTGTTAGATTACAACCCCCAGTGATACCATCAAGCATTAATCCAGGTGCTGCTGTGGAAATATTTTGTAGATGTGATTAAAGTTGATACACACTTAACTTTAAGTAAAGGAGATTATCCTTAAGAATCTGGGTAAACCCAATTCAATTTAGTAAAAGGCCTTAAAATTAGTGCTGATTAACAAAAGATAAAATAAAATAAATAAAAGGAAGACCATCAGAGTAGAGAAAGGTGGTCAGAGAGAGGGAGGAGGGCAGGGAAAGAGGAAGTACTAGGGATTGAGAATGAGCAAACTTATGTTGCATACATTTATGATTGTGTCAAAATGAGTCCCATTATTACATATAATTCTAATGTACTAATAAAAACAAAGAAAGCAGAGTTGAGATTTCCCTGAGGAAAATGAAATTCTGAAGCCTGTGACCACAGCTTTAGCCTGTGCCCAATAGTCCCTTCCTAACAGCCTGTCCAACTTATTCAGACTTGACTAGCCAACTCCCATAAATGTGGAAGCCAATTCCCTTGAGTGACTATCTCAAAATATATCTCCTACTGGTTGTGCTTCTCTGATTAAACCATGAAAAATATGGCCATGTTACATGCTTTTCTTATTTATTATTCCTCCAAATCCTAATCATAGGTACTATTATTATCTCCATTTTACAGATGATGACACAGAGAACCAGAGAAGTAATTTTCCCAAAGTTTCACAGTTGATACATTCTGGAGGCAGGATTTAACCCTGCTTATGAGACACTAAACCCTTGTTTTTAGCACTAGACCATGAAAATAGTGTAGTATATTTGGAAAAAATATACTCTATCCACTTCCCTAAATTCTTTCACAGAAAGAGTAGAAAATATGTGGTAAAGAATTTTAATGTAAATGGTATTTTGAGAAATCATTAGTCAATTTTGGGGTGTACTATTAAATTCACTGTCTCATCAAAAATAATGGCTAGTTTGGTAAAAAGTAGTTCCTTATTAAAGAGGAAAACAGTAATGAGAACAATGATGACCCAAATAATGGTTCATCATGCAAAATTGAATGAAAATGCCAAATCAAAAGTAGAAAAAAATGATGCTAATACATCTTTCCTGTATTATGCCCAACATACAAGATTTAATTTCAGCAAAACATCACTATCTGCCCATGAAATTAATAGAATTATTTTGCATGTCATTTATTTTGTAGTTTTGCTTGTGTTTCTTTCTGTGTGTTTCAATTTTATAATTGTGTAAGACCATACACATCAGAAGTTTTTACCCACTTTTATGTGTTGCATAGTGATAACAATAAAAGTAATTAGACTATTACAGAAGTTTTGTGGTAATTTATTTTTCATTTAAAAGTGTTCTTAGCCAGGTGTGGTGGTGCATGCCATAATCCAGGCAGCTCTGTAGACTGAGGCGGGAAGATTACAACTTCAAAGCCAGCCTCAACAATTTAGCAAGCTCCTGAACAACTTAGTGAGATCCTGTCTTAAAATAAGAAATAAAAAAGGCTGAGGACTTGGTTTGGTGGTTAAGTGCCCCTGGGTTTAACCCCCAGTACAAAAAAAAAACAACAACAACAACAACAACAACAAAAAACATGTTATTTTCATTGCTGAATTTGAAAGAAAAAAAAAAAAAACAGTACTGGACCCAGAAATGTCTTTCTTTGTACTTTAGCTGCCAGAAAGCTTCAAACCAACTTTGCGATTCAGCTATAGTAATTCTGTTGATAATTTTTATCTATGTGATGATATTTCTCTTTCAAGTTTTAGAAGTTTTACCCTTCCAAACTCACTCTATGAGGCTAGTATCATCCTGATATCAAAACCAGACAGAGAAACAACAAGGAAAAAAATTCAGACCAATATTCCTGATGAACATATATGTAAAGATTCTCAATAAAATTCTGGCAAATTACATACAAAAACATATTAAAAAGAGTGCACCATGAACAACTGAGGTTCATACCAGGGATGCAAGGTTGGTTCAACATACTGAAATCAATAAATGTAACCCATAATATCAACAGACTTAAATATAAAAATCTTATGATCATCTCAGTAGATGCAGAAAGTTTTAGAAGTTTTGATTTGTATTTTCTCCACATTTGATTCATATGCATGTAAATGTGAATTGCCTCAAATCCTTTTCAAGATGGAGGTGTAAAATCAATGTTTATTTTTAAAAAATAATGATTAAATTACAATTCAATTCCTGTCAGAGAAAGCAGGGACTGGACTGTGTACACAGATTTTAGCATCAACGATGCAACAACAAAATTTCTGACAGGTAATCCTGGTTTATTGAGTTGTGCACAAATTTGAGGCAGTCCCTTCTGCTGAAGAAGTATTGGTAATACTTCTTCTGCCCAATATCTCCCTTCTAGGAATCAGAATAAAATGTCAAAAATATCCAGAGGAAAGATACTCAAAACTCTAAAAGGAAAGAAAGAAATTCTCAAGAACTGAACGATCTTCACTGTGCCAACATCCTACAGCAGGTAGGGACTTTGTGCATTGAAATGTTCTGTAACCAGGCTATGATCTATCCACCTCAAACTGTGATTATCTTCTTAAGCCTATGAGTTAGAAGATAATTTTCTTCCTCAAGAGTGTTCTAAATTTCTGATATCTCCCCTGTGCATCTATCCCTAAATTCTAACTCAGTCTTGACTCAGTGGAGCCTACTGTTTATTGAGGGAGGTAGGAGGCAATTTGATGCATTGCTTCCCTGAAAGAAGCATTGATCTATTCTGGTGTATTCCTATTCTAGCTAATTCTAACACTTACTTACCACCTATTTACTTTGTGCCTAGCACTGTTCTAGGTATTATATACAGACTACTTTTCAAGTTTCGATATGCATATAAATCACATACAAATATCTAAATGCAGATTCCAATATAATAGTTCTGTGTTAGGACCTGAAATTCCATATTCCTAATAAGTACCCAGGTAATGTCAGTACTCCTGGGCCTTGGAGTACACTTTGAATAGCAAGAATACAGGGTACAAAAAAAGTAAATATAATTAATTCCTTGCCTTCAAGGCATTTATGATTTCTTTGGATAAATGGGAGGGGGGTTAAATATGAGAAACTCATAATATGAGGCAAATCATGCTGGCCTGCCTGTGATAGTACAAAGAGTTTCAGGGGATCCAGTTGGAGGATGGGAAAAATTGTGATACTGAATGAAGGAGTGAATTAATGAGTGGGGGGGGAGAAGTTGGGAAGTGAGTAAAGGGAAATATCATTGAGGTAAGTATATGAACTTTAAAAGATGGATGGAATTTCAACAGGTGAACACATGAGAAAAAAAGCATCAGGCAAGATAACATTGTGAGAAAACATATGAAGGCAGGAGCACATTGGATGTGTTCGAAGAACAGCCAGTAGTCCTGCTTAGGTGGTGCAGAGGGGAAGTAGTGGGAAATTCAGCTGAATATGAATGCAGAAACACATGGTAAAGGGCTTGGGATGACTTCAAGAGTGGTTTGTACCTATTCTGATACAGAACAGGGAAGTCTTAAAGGTTTTAGAGCAGAGGGGTGATATTATAAGATGTGAAGTTCAGGAAAATTTGAAGTAGCTATAGAGTACGAGCTGTGGACCCTGATCCAGCATCCTCATGTTCACCTGAGAGCTTGTCAAACATGCAGGCCTACTGCAGACTTACTGAATTAGAAAATCTGGAGGTGGTGCCCAGCAGTCTGTTTAAATAAGCCCTCCAGGGGATTCTGATGCACTCCAAAATGTGAGAACCACCAGATTGGAGCGATAGATCACAATCTTGGCTGCATATTACAATCACCTGGGGAGCTTTAAAACAAAAACCCCTTATGCACAAAGCCCCCTACCATTTCCATTAACTTGGAAATCTGGGGGTGGGACCTGGGTATTAACTATTTCTAAAGCACCTCAAGTGATTCTAATGGAAAACCAGGGCTGAACAGTTTTGAATTGAAACAGCAGCTTTGGTAAGGACCAGCCCGGGGATAGAGACTAGGCATAGTATTGCAGTAATTTCAACAAAATATAATGAGATAGGTTGGGGTTGTACCTCAGTGGTAGAGCACCTACCTAGCACGTGTCAGGCACTGGGTTCAATTCTCAGCACTGCATAAAAATAAGTAAAATAAAGGCCCATTGACAAGTAAAAGAAAAGCTATAATGAGGTCCTCAACTAGGGCTGTGTATTGGGACAGAAAAAACAAAGAACAATATAAAATATGTTCCAGAGGTATAGGATTAGGCAACTGCCTGTATATAAAATGAGAGGAACCCAGTGGATTCAAGGATTTAGGGAGGAGAGAGAGCTGATGTCAAAGAATGCGGCCTGCTACAGAGACATCTAGAAGGATAGATAGAAAAAACCCATAGGATTTAGTCTTCTGACAGTCACTCATAATCTTCAAGATAGTCTTCTAGCAACAAGATGAAACTGAACCAATGATAAGGTAGTGCAAGTAGAGAAACTAATACTCAATGTGAGGCTCTCATGTCTTTGGGAAAAGAGTTTTCTGACTATTACAACCTTTCTATTATAATCTTTCCAAGTGCCCCATATAACTCCTTTGCTAAATTGTTTTCCATAAGCTCCATAAGAATAAAGATCTTGTTTTCCCTTTTCTTGTTGTTGTGTCACATCCTTTAGTAGATTATTGGGATTATAGTGGGTATTCATTAAATATTTGCTCCTTAAGTTGATATGCATCTCTTTAGTGACTCTATAGTCCAAAAGCTGAAAGTGAGCTGTAGTGGAAAGTGTCTAGGCCCCAGAGACAGACAGGCCTGAGTTCCAGTTCTGGCAGGATGTTAACTGTCTGACAGCTCCTAAAACCTATCTTTTTTAAAAAAATATATATTTTTTAGTTTTTTTTGGCGGACACAACATCTTTGTTTGTATGTGGTGCTGAGGATCGAACCAGGGCCGCACGCATGCCAGGCGAGCGCACTACCACTTGAGCCACATCCCCAGCCCCTCCTAAAACCTATCTTAGTTTCTGATGTGTAGCAATTTTTTACTATCCACTTGAGTAAAGAAATGGAAAACATACACTAATTGTTAGAGGGGCCCCAGGGCTGAAGGAATTTTCTTAGAAGGGAGGGAACTCAAAGATAGTTGGATATAGAAGGGAAGAAATACTGAAGATGAAGTCAAAGAAATAATAGAATCAGTTGGGAGGAAGTAGGCAGAGACAAGATCAAGAATGCAAGAAGAGTTGTTCTCTTACAAGATAAAAAAGCACTCTTGTTTAAGAGTTAGAAATTAAGAAATTCATTGCTGGGCTGACAGGAAAGTGAAAGAAATACAAAAGGTGGGGAGGGCAGGAGTAGATGAAAGTAGAGCAAAAGAGTAATAAGCAGACTTAAATTTTGTTAGGAGGTCCCAGAGTGAAAATACTCCTGCCAATAACCTGGTGTTTTGGAAGCTAACCATGAAATCCTAATTGTTGGGTCTAAATAAGTGAAGCTACAACCTGAGATGCCTACATAAATCTGGCTCTCTTTGAGGTGCTACATCCTAAGTGAAAGACAGGCCAGAAATGAAATCTGTCAGCCATCAGAGCAAGCCCACAAGAAAATCGTTCTTCACTATAGCAGCAGATGGACAGAAATTAATATTAACAGTAGGAATACCTACCATACCCCCAAACCAATAATTTGTTTCCAGAGATGTGCTTTAGAAGAAAATGGGATTTGAATTTATTCAACCAGCATGGTTGGGAAACACCAAGGCTAGAAGTTATTCTAGTTAAGTGCACCTCTTTTGACCAATAAAAGCACATGAGTCATCTCTGAAAAAGGCATCCTCAACTTAGACCTATAGGAGTCTTATAGACTAAGTTTAGTCAAATGAAGCACACAGTAATCATTCACTAACAGCATAAGGAAATATGCAGCTGTGAACAATACTGAGGGGAAACAAGAAAGAAGACAGAAGAATATAGGTATTATTAATAGAAGAATCTACAATAAAATGGATCTTCAGAGAAATAAAAGATAGAAGCAAAAATGGGCAGAAAATAAAACTATCAACAATCTAACCACTTATAATAAATGTTAATGGATGGCTGAAGCAACAGATTAAATGTTGCCAAAGAAAGAGTGGTAAAATATTTATTGATTGGATTATTTGTTTTTGTTTTTGTTTTTTGGTGCTCAGCTTTTTGAGTTCTTTATATACCTAGAGATCAGTGCTCTATCTGATGTGTGAGGGGTAAAAATTTGTTCCCAGGATGTAGGCTCCCTGTTCTCACAGATTGTTTCTTTTGCTGAGAAAAAACTTTTTAGCTTGAATCCATCCCATTTGTTGATTCTTGTTTTTAATTCTTGCGCTATTGGAGTCTTAAGGAAGTTGGGGCCTAATCCCACATGATGGAGATTAGGGCCTACTTTTTCTTCTATTAGACGCAGAGTCTCTGGTTTAATTCCTAGGTCCTTGATCCATGTTGAGTTAACTTTTGTGCATGGTGAGTGATGGGGATTCAATTTCATTTTGTTGCATATGGATTTCTAGTTTTCGCAGCACCATTTGTTGAAGAGGCTATCATCTCTCCAGTGCATGTTTTTGGCACCTTTGTCTAATATAAGATAATTGTAATTTTGTGGGTTAGTCTCTGTGTCCTATATTCTGTACCATTGGTCTATTGGCCTGTTTTGGTGCCAATACCATGCTGTTTTTGTTACTATTGCTCTGCAGTATTTTTTAAGGTCTGGTATAGTGATACCACCTGCTTCACTCAACATACCTTATATACAAACAGAGATATGAAAAATTGTGGTATATATGTGTATTAAAAATTGTAATGCAAAAAATACATAAATGTATGCATAATTGGCATGAACATACTTTATATAAAGAGATACCAAAATTGTGCTCTATATGTGTAATAAGGATAGTAATGCATTCCACTGTTGTCATGTATTTAAAAAATAAATAAATAAAAAAGAAAGAGTGGTGAACTAAAATATCAATCTGAAAAATTACCTAGACTGGATTAGAGAGAAACTGAAAATATGAAAGAGATGTTAAGAGATATAGAATATAGTATGTGAAGGTTTAACACAAGTTTAATCAGAATCCCAGAGGGAAAAACTAGAGAAAATAGAGGAGAAGCAATATTTGAAGAAATAATGGCTAAGAATTTTCCAGAAACAATTAAAACACACAATTCACGGATTCTAGAAGCATAATGCTTCCTAAATAGGGAAAAAGAGAGAAATCTATACCTAGAGACATCACAGGTTTTAAAAAAAGAACCTTTAAACAAGTCAGAAAAATATGAACAATAGAAGCTATCAGAGAGTGGAATAAAATTTCAATGTGCTAAAAGAAATGCTATACCCAGAACAAAAGTATTTCAAAAATGAAGGGAAAATAAAGATGTTTTTAAATTATCAAAACTAGAATTTGCCACCAACAGAGTCTCACCAAAAGAAATTCTAAAAGATACACTTCAAGCAGAAGGATAGTTATCACAGATGGAAGGTCTGAGATGCAAGGAGTATAAAAAGACAAATAGTAAATATATGGGCAAAAACAATGAACACTGGTTGTATAAAACTGTAATGATGACATCTGGTGGGCTTACAAAACAAGAAGGAAATAAAAATATAATGGAAATGTAAGTTGGGTTGAGGACAAACAATTAAAATATCTTAAATTGTTTTTTTATTCCCTGTGGAAGGGTAAAATTATTCATTACCATTAGACTTTAATAAAGTAAGTATGCATATTATGAACCAAAATAATAGAAGTAAAATATGTATATCATCATTAAAATGGTAACTATAAGGTATCTATTTTTATGAAAGAGAAGGGGGAAGGATGAAAATACATGCAATCATTCTGAAAGTCAGCAATTAATGAGAAGGAAATTAAACAGGATAGACAAGACTAACCGAAAATTTAACTGTATATTTATCCCCAAATATATCATTAATTACACAAAATGTAATGAAATACTCTAGTTAAAAGACAAAGTTTATTAATATGATTTTTTTAAATTCAACAGTGTACTAGTTACAAGAGACACATCTTCAACATAGGGTACCAAACAAGATGAAAGTAACATAAAAGCAAAAGCCAATGATACCTCAAAGAAAGCTGCAGTTGCTCACTGATACCAGGTAAGATCAACTTTAAGGCCAAAAGTGTTACTCAAATAAATGGACCCATGAAAATCAACCTGAAGATCAGCCATCCAAAAATAACAAGTAAATAATGTTGCAGTCATTTAATGTCATGCTATTTTGATGAAAATGGATACACTGTAACTACATTCACTGACATGTATGGGTTGCACAAATATAATACTGACTGAAAAAAGGAACCTGCAGGAAAAAATAGGCAGTATGATACCATTTGTACACTTCTCAAAACATCAAAACATACTGCTTAAATATTCACACATTAAAAAATTATAACAGAAAGCAATGGAAAAGACAAAAAGAAAATTCAGAGCAGTATTTGCACCTTTGGGATGGAGGGAACATGATGATGGTAAAGTTTGCTTCTGAAGCTTTAGGGTGGATACATGTGTGTTCATTGTGGTTTTCTGCATACCTTTTATAAAAAAATTTATGTGCATATGCATACACACTTACTTCAGTATTCAGCCACATATTAGTTAACTCTTCCATAACACTAGAGAAGAGAAAGGCTAATTACACAGAGGAGGCTGATCAGCTTCACATAGTGAGAGGCATTACAATGGGATTAGAGGCTGGGAAAGGATAATGGGCACTTGGGCAGCCCATGTGGGGAATGTTATCCTTCTGTTCATCGACACCATAACATAGCTATACCCTAATATTAATGACAACTATTTTTGAGTGCCAACCAGGTACCAGTGACCTTATACATACATACATACATACATATATTTTATTTTCAGGTGATGAAACTGAAAAATGGATATGTACAATGGTTTTCTCAAGGTCACATAGTTGGTATTTAGAACTAGAGTAGAGCTGGGATTCAAATCCAAGTCTGTGTGACCCCAAAGCCTGTGTGTTCACCACACTACTGTCTTCTTCCCCCCACTTTATCAACTCATATCCCTTTATGTTATTTCCATGCTATGATTTCTAGGTCTCCATGAGATGTATCTGGCTTTATTTACTTCTAACCTGCCCCATGATTAAGATGAATACATTACCATGTGGAAACATACTGGGATACAAAACAAACAGTGCCTAATTCTGATTTCTGAATGTGGTAGTGTTAACATAGGTGAAAAAGGCAAAATATGCCACATCAATTTAATAATCATTAAAGTTTAGGAATACAGTCCAATATCCTCTAGATTCTTTAAATGATGGGCAATGTATCACTAACTTTTCGTGAATTTTTCTGTGCATAAACATTTGGAGGAGACAAAAGTGGCTGGTGTGAACCTTTAAATGCTACCTCATAATTAAAAGGCAGGTTGTCTATAAAGAAAATGAGGTAGTGGGTAACAAAGAACCTCCTCCCAGTTTGGACTCTGCTCCTGAATTTCAAAAATCTATGTTTGAAACTCTTTCTATATAGCATAGATAGCTGTATTTCCCTCGTGCCTCATGTACCTAACCTGTAATGTAGTTTAAAACACAAAGGTATAATAACCCTATTCTGGAGTCAAGCCATGCATTTCAGCCCAGACCTGAGAGAGAACACTGGATAATGAATGACTCACTCTGGTCTGTCTCATCCTTGGTTGAAAATAATTACTCAATAAACAAATAAGAGATAATACATGGAACACATGCTTAACTAGGATTGCATCTCTGTTTGCAGCAGACATACTCTTAAAATATTGTAGATAGTCAGAGATGAAGCTGGTTGGTCATTTCCTAAATGTTATCTTTAATAACAGAGCCTCATAAGCTAGTGCCATGTGTCTTTTAATTTTAGCATAATTTAGAATAAAGTTTAGTATTGCAGAAGGTTGACATCAGAGAATGACAGGGGAAATACTGATTATTTTTTTGGCCAAAGAATAGTTTTGTTCCTGATTTTCAGTATTCCCAGTCCAGAGTCAGAATGAATAAAGGAACAGAAAAAAAATCCTTAATTGACAATATAATGCCCACAAGCATCAACAGATGTGATCCCTTGTAATGAAGCATGTGGGTCTAATTTGGCATCACTAACCACTTGGAGGATCTCCTTGCTGAGTTCTTGCAGGCTATCCTTCTAAACCTATGTTTGGCTGGCACCTGTGCCCTGTTGAAACTGGCATACCACCCTGTGGGTGGGCACAGTGCCACCCTAACAGATGGCCATGAGAGTCATCATGCCAGAGAACTACTATTGTTTCTAGCAAGTTTAACTTAACAGCAATTGGCATCTACTAAAGAATGACAAAGTGGTGGTCTACCTTTGTGTACACGATAAACTATGACCTAAAACTGACATGTCTAAAATTGGCATTTCTGAGTTATTTCACAGACTAAATGAAGACCCATATGAGAAGTGGCATTGCAACAGTGGTGTATGTGTGCTCAGGTGCTAGCAAATGGAAGGAATGTCACACTTCAAGGTTCAATCATAAATTCAACATCTTGTTTCCTAGTAAATAATTCAAGTTCAATGTCATTATAAGTAATGTTTTAAAACATAGTTTCTAGAATGAACTTTCTGCTTGGTCACCTACCTACATCTGCTCCCACTGATCAAACACACTTGTTCCATTTACCACACTTGTAAGATTCGAGAACATTATGTTTTGAGGGAGAACATTTAATTTTAAAATTCACATACTTATAAATAATGCTTGCAAATGTTAGATATGAAGCTCAGTGATTGTTTCAGTCACACCAAAAATTACCAATATAGATAACCAAAATCATCCTAAAAGAATTGCACATACAAAGATGATCATCATCTCCTTGATGAAAGGAGAGAGTAAGGGGAGATTAGTAGTTAAATGACTTACTTTAATCAACACTGAAGTTTGTATAATGTCAACTTAGATCCATCTGATGCAAAAAGAAAAGAAAGCCTAACTTTTATCAGCACCTACTATGCATCTAATACTGTGGTATTATACTTTACAAGCAGGCCTCACATTGCACAATTCTAATATGCACAAATTTCAGTTATCACAATTTAATTAAAGAACACTAGAGCCCAACTGCACAGTTGAAATTTCAGCTATCACAGTACATTATTAACTAAGTAACTGCATAAAGGACAAACTTTACTGCTGGCTCTTCAGTCCATAACTTTACTCTGTAATAATAGGTGTGCATCATGACCAGTGATCAATTCCATTACTTCCCTCAAATTCTGTCAATGATTAGTTAGGTGAGCATCTGTTACTGAGTTCATGTACAAACAGCAAAGTGGGTAGTTGTATTGCCTCCTTATTTCCCAGTGAGAAATCCAAGTGACATTCTATGAAAAGCGATAAATGAAACAAAGAAACAAAGTGCAGCAAAGAGACAATAAGTGATGACTTTGTGAGGATGGAATCAAATATAAATGGAGTTAGAGAAGAAATACATGACCATGGAAATGCTGACACTACCACCATTCAAGTGACCCTAGATATGAAGCCAGAGAAACTTAGTGAAGGTGAGATAATCAACAGAAAGGAGGAAAGCATTCATAAGAACAGAATGACAAGGTCCAAGAGGATGTGAAACTGGCAAAAACTTTCACATTAAGAGAGCTCTTGGACATATTTCATAATTTTGAAAGTACAAAAGATAAAGTGTTGAAAGCTGATCCAAACTTGGAAAGGAACATAATGATTCACCAATGCATGGAAAAATTGTTTGATGCATATCATAAGTTATTGACAAGAAGGCAAACACCATTCAAACTATTCTTGATACATGTATTACAAAGTAATAAAACACTTTTTAATTTGTAATACTTAATGCTTTAAATTATAGTGTATATTCCCCTATACATTAATAACCGACAGTAACATGGTGACATTCTGACAACATTTTTAGAGGTCACAGAACAATAGTAATATTCAATTAATCAATGGAAATGCTTTGCTTGATTTTCAGCTTGTGTGGTCATTTTTCAGAACTGCAATATTATGCAAAATGTGGACTACCACACACTAAACCCTAGGGAGAAGATATATAGTTCAAATTTCATGAATGAAGAAGAAGAGAGAAGTTAAATGCTTAACTAAAGGTCAGACAGCTTAGAGATGAAACAGCTATATATAAACTACCTAACAAATAGCAGGCATACAGAAAAAAAAATCAGTTCTCTTCAAAGTGTGTCAGACTCTTTCTTCTAAGTGACATAGCTTCCTAATATGGATGTTTCATTAAATACAGACCAGAAGTAGAAACTAATATATGTGGTAATTTAGTATATGATATAAAAATCACTTGGCTGTAACAATAAATGTCAAAAACCATGGAAAATGTCAAAATATTAAAAAAAAAATTGGGAAAAGATAAAAACATTACTTAATATATAATATTTGGTCAACTATCCAGCAATTTGGAGAAAATCATTATTAAAAAATTAATCCCAACTAAAACTAAAGTTAGTGTATGGGATGAAATCAAAAGCTACATTACTAGTTCAAATTTTATCTAGGTCTTTATATCAAAATTCAAATCAGTTGGATCAGAAATACACTATTAAAAAGCAATTCCACAAAGATTATACAAAAGGATAATTTAACTGAGTTTTTTTATCTTAAAATCTTGGGGTGAGAAATGATTAACATGTCCCAAGAATCAAAAGTCATAATTTTAAAGTCTGGAAAATTTGGATATATAAAAACTAAAAATTAGGGCTGGGATTGTGGCTCAGTGGCAGAGCGCTTGCCTCACACTTATGAGGCACTGAGTTTAATCCTCAGCACCACATAAAAAAAATAAGTAAAATAAAGGTATTGTTGTTCATATACAATTTAAAAAATTGAAAAAAAAACATTAAAATGACATATAATAAACGGATACCTCAAAGTTTAAAGAAAAATATTTTCAAAAAAAGTATGTTCAAAAAAAATGCTTTCAGCCATATATACTCACAAGGACATACACCCAATATGAGTTCCTCCAAAAAACCAAAAATTTTTAAAAAATATTAAAACAAATAGAAAAATGAATTTTATAAAATAAGCAAGGACATGACAACAAGCATACGTAAGTATATTCAACCTCAATAATCATTTTTCTCTATTTTAGTTTTCTGAATAATAAAAGTAGCTATAGAATTAAATATACAGCATGCTACCAATTATGTAGAATAAATGTATGCTCTATGGTTCCTCATTGAATTGTATAAATTGTACAGATTTGGGTCACTTTGTATTGTATTCTGAAGTACAAATCTGTGATATATATTTTATCATTGTTAGAAACACTTTTGTTATATTTTCTCCAAACCTAAGAGACTAATTTGTTTCAAATAGACACTAACACAAATATCATTAAAGATAGAATTTAACATAGAGAAAGGTATATAAAAATATACTTGGGGCTTGGAAAAATATTCAACCTACCTAGGCAGCAAAATACAAATGAGTCATCTCAATATTCACCGCAATGTTGATATAAGTAACAGAAATTCTTCTACTCTCCAAAAGTCACTATTAAGAAACAGGGATTGCTGGGCATGGTTTTGCACACCTGGAATCCTAGCATCTCAGGAGGCTGAGGCAGGAGGAAAACAAGTTCAAAGCCAGCCTCAACAACCTAGAGAGACCCTAAGCAACTTAGTGAGATACTATCTTAAAAATTAAAATAATAATAAAACAAGGGCTGGGATGTGGTTTAGTGGTGAAGTGTCCCTGGGTTCATTTCCTGGTACAAAAGAAAAGAAAAGGGTTGATAAGGTATGGTAACAAGGAGCAATGCCAGCCGTGCTTTCTCACTGATAGTACCATCTTTCTACATAATCAAGAACAAGGACTACTATCCCTCAGAACAATGACTCATCATCATTTATAAACATGAGATCTGCCACCCACTTTTATGTTGAACCCTCCATCCCATTACAGTGGCCCTAGGAACAAGTTATCCTTTCTCAAGTTAAGTTACTTGAAGGGAAAAACTGATAAGATTCTGCCAAGTTACTGATGTGTAAACTTTTTTTATTACTATTGAGTTATTGATTTTTTTTATTTTTAGTGCATTATAGTTATGCATACTAGAGGGATTCATTTGGACATGCATATAACACAGTTTTCTCCATTTCAATTCCCAGTTCTACCTACTTTTCTTCCCTTCACCCTCACCCTGATCCCCTTCATCTACTGTATAGGTGTTCCTTCTATTTTTTATTTAATTGATGCATTATTGATATATTTAAAATTGGAATGCATTATGATATATCCATACATGCACAAAACTGGAGAACATCATGATAAGTGAAATAATCCAGACTCAGAAAGTCAAGGGTTTTCTCTCATATGCATAGAGGAAAAAAAGGAATTAAAAGGGGGAAAGGTGGGCGCAGTGGGCCATGCCTGTAATCCCAGTGACTCCAGAGGCTGATACAGGAGGATCACAAGTTCAAAGCCAACCTCAGCAAAAGTGAGGTGCTAAGCTACTCAGTGAAAGATACCTTTCTCTAAACAAAATACAAAATAGGGCTGGGGATGTGGCTCAGTGGTCAAGTGTCCCTGAGTTCAATCCCCGGTACCAAAAAAAGCTGGGATAGATAACACAAAATAGAAGGGAAATCAGCACAATAGAAGCAAGGGACCAAGGCAGAGGGAGGAGGGGACTGAAAGGGGGAGATATGGGGAATAAAGTTGACCAAATTATGCTACGTGCATATTTTTTTTTGCATGAACAGGTCTATGTGGACCAGAAAATGATTAAATTAATTTATTTCAATCTTAAATTTAATGTATTCTTTCTTGTTCATTTGACAAGAAAGCTCTGATTTTGCATAGGCAATACTGTAGTGTCTAAGTTTAGCATTATGTACAGGATTAAGTCATCACAAGATAAAATGAGATGGAACTTGTTTTCCTGGGTAATCTGTATGTCTAAGTCATCTAACAAGAAACAGTGCCTGAACATTGACCCTGATCAACTATACATTCAGTACAATCTTCTCTTTTCCCAACTTCAATGCAACTTCTCCCACAAACTAGCCTCAGATTTCTTATTTTAAATTAGCGTACCATATTCAGTAAGTGGCACAATGACAAAATCAATCTAAAGGTGAGTTTTGATAATGGCAAATGTCCATATGGACATAGAAAATCATGATAGTTCCCTAGTTGCACATTTGCAGTGAGAAGACGGAACATTAAAATGGTTTTCCTATATTGGGATAAGATAATCTATTAAAGTATGAAAAAAGAAAAATGATGCTTATTTGATTTTAACATGAAAAGCATTGGAAAAATAACTTTGGTTTAAATTAAGTCTATAACCATCCTTTCCTGCCTCTGCCTGGGCACAGTGGTCAGGGCTGAATGTTGAGGGTCTGGCCAGATGGAATGTACATTTCACGTACCTTAAAGCAGTGTTGCTATATGACATTAAACATGTTGCTTGATTTCTCTGAGCCTCAATTTTTTCCAGCTATAAAAGTCAGCCACTGTAGCTGCTCCATTAATATCATATGCATATATTTTTTAAAGCTTTATACAAATGTATGATTTTATTTATTAAGATACAAATATTTTATCACTTGAATTCCCCCTTTTTAAAATTCTAAGAAGGATTACCCATAGAAATCAAATGTATGTTTTTCTTTCAGCATGAGAGGTAAAAGATCAAAATGATCTTGAAATCTTTGAACACTGCCAATTTTCCAATGCTTCCTTGTATGGTAGTAGCAAAAGGAACATGGAGTATAGTTTGCTCTTTTTTTCATTTGTCCTTTTTAGATATACATCACAGTAGAGTGTATTCTGAATGTTATACATACATGGAATATAACTTATTCTAATTAGGATTCTATTATTGTGGTTGTACATCATGTGGAGTTTCACTGGTTGTGAACTCATATATGAATGTAGGAAAGTTATGTACAATTCAATCTACTATCTTTGCTATTCCTATCCCTTATCCCTTCCCTTCATTCTCCTTTGTCCAATCAAATGAACTTCTATTCTTCCCTCCTCCCCCCTTACTGTGTGTTGATATCTGCATATCAGAGAGAACATTTGGCCTTTGTTTTGTTTTGGTTTTTTTTTTTTTTTTTGGAATTGGCTTATTTTACTCCAGCTCCATCCATTTACTGGAAAAAGCTATAATTTCATTCTTTAAGTCTGAGTAATATTGCATTATGTATATAAACCACATTTTCTTTATCCATCTGTCAAAAGGCACCTAGGTTGGTTCCATAGCTTAGCTATTGTAAATTGAGCTTCTATAAACATTGATGTGGCTGCATCACTATAGTATGCCACTTTTAAGTCCTTTGGGTATAAACCGAGGAGTGGGATAGCTGGGTCAAGTGGTGGTTCCATTCCAAGTTTTATGAGGAATCTCCATACTGCTTTTCATAGTGGTTGCACCAATTTCTAGTCTTACCAGCAAAGTATAAGTATACCTTTCCCCCCACATCCTTGCCACCCAGTTTCTCTTTATTTAGGTGAAGAAACCAAGACAGCCATCCCGTCTGATCTGTGGGAAGCCTTAGTTTCTATCAATTTGGTGAGAGTGAGAGGAGAAGGGTCAAAAGTAATATTGTGCTCTTCCTGCTATTGATCTTGAGCATTAATGGGAAAAATTGAAAGGTACAGGCTTTGGAAACAGCTCACACAAGTTATTATATTGCCACCTATTTGGTAATTTCAAGAATCTCAGTGCTAGAATATGAGTTTCATTTCTGGTAGGGACAAAATAGTGAGAACAGAGGGCAACTAATACAAAGGACATTTTATTCAGCATGTGCAAGGCATGGCAGCATGAGGAAGCCGTGGTGTAACTTGGGTTTGAGGCTTAGAGATTGATGTGTGAGGTGTGAGAAGGGGATATGGTAAGAAGCAGATTGGGATGCAACTAGGGAGGAAGAACAGATGTGAAAGACTTTGAATTCCATACAAATATGGTTGTCCTCTAGGCCTTTGAAGATTTGCAAGGAAGGAAATGATGTGATTTAATGGGAGGAAGAAAATCTCCATAGCATGACAGTTAAAATTACCCCAAACATTTCTGCAATGTACATATATCTTAAAGTTTTAAATAGTTTAAAATCCCAGAAGCCAAATATCTCAGATGTCATTCATTAAATTATATTTGTCTGATAATTATTTATAATATATTCAATGTTTTAAAATATGCAATTTAATCATTTTTAAAAATATGTTTTTCTTTTTTATAAAAAGAGCATTGAGAAAGCAGGCAATATAAGGACAACACACAAGCAAGACTGCCTTTAAGTAGATGAGAGTAAAATTGAATGAGTTATCTTCATTTAGTTTAGACATGTTTATTTAATTACATGCATATCTATTTTAACACACTAGTGTGTTACTATATCATAACATTTTCAATTGAAACTGAGATTTGCTGGGAGTGTGGTTTAGCACTCTACAAAGCAACTGCACATCAACCGATGCAGTCAAACCCAAACCCATGCTAACTGGTTTCAATGTAATTCAAAGACTCTGACACAACAATCTGCTAGGAAATAGAATAATCCAAGTCAAGACCTCCAAGAAAAGCAAAAAGCAGAGCTCCATAATTGTAACCATATATTTCTCAAGAGCCAGGAGAAAGGAATAATTGTCCTTGGGTGTGACTCACTTGCACGATGTACCAGAGAAATGGCCCCAACAGCTTCTGTAATAGGAAATTTTCTTGCATGTAATTGGGCTCTCTTCCTATGTGTAAACTCAATGCTATAACATTTTGACTACCACATGTAACCTTTTATTAACTTTCATCAACCTTTGAAAATAATTGCCCTTTCACAATAAGGATCCATTATAAGGCAATCAGGTTATATAGCTCTTTCCTATTTCTCTCAAGTCCAGAGTAATTGTCCTTCATGTAATACACACATCATGGGTACTGGGTTCTGAGCCAGTGACTTTCTTGCATAGTTAGATTAACATTGCTTTATATGCCAAAAAGGCATCATGCACACTTAGAAACACATTCTTCACAATATGGAAAGAAATTAAATTATCTAGATCTAAAAGAATTGCTTTCTTGAGGAAGTAACTACTAATTACAGAAGAAAGATGATTGTGGGGGAAAAACATGGTTCCATTTCTTTAATTTTCTTTCTTTTTGACAATTAACTAATTAAAAGTTAAATTGACAAAAGTTGTATATATTAATTGTGCATAAAATGATGTTTTGAAATCTGTGTTTTGCTTCTTTTCTATGTGGGATCCTAAAGAAGAGCATTTTTTAAAAAAATTACTCTTGGGAAACAAAAAAACATAAGACAGAACAGGCAAAAAGGAAGACTTTACATATAAGAAGGTGCATCTTTCCATGGTCCAGTCTGAAAACAGAAGATTAGATAATTAACATTAACGTGGATTTTCATTCCCTATTTCAAATTAACATGATGTTCTTTCATTAGGCTAGTAAGTGCCAACATAAATCAAACAAGAATAGAATCTTTCCCCAAATAATAAGTAAAAAAGCACGATAGAGTAGGAAAGTACCAAATTAGCTACAAATTTTCCATCTCATTGTTTTCTGTAAAATAAAATTTTATAACGAACATGCTCCATACAAGCTGTGCCGGTAGATCTTGCTTCCAAAAACACTCACAGAGCAGTAATAAAAACCAAGCATGAACTCTAGGACATCTGCTATGGCATTGTTATCAAATGCAATCATTTTGGTCACAAATCTATACTCACTTCAACTTTTTGTTGAAATATTAGTTTGTCTGCAGCATCTCCAATCTGGCACACGAGGACTGACAGATGCTCTGGTTTTACCTCGTCTTCAACTTACACGGCTTCTCATTATACTAGCTATAGCTCGGCAAACTATTCCTCTGTTCTGGAAGGGGGACAAAATGCCATCTGTCTCTGCATGGTTATCAAAACGAATACTGCAGTATGAAGAAACTCGGTTCCAAAATGAGAGAGTAAAGACTTGTACTTCATCCACATCCAATTTCAAATTATATATTTACATACGTATTTACATTTATAGTATTTGTGTACATGTGTATGTATATATGTGTATGTATGTATATATATATATGTATATGTGTGTATATGTGTCTGCTTTGTGTATGTATATATATATGTGTGTGTATATGCATATATATGTGTGTGTATATACATATACATATATATACATATACATATGTATATGTATATGTATGTATATGTATATGTATATATACATATATATACATATACATATGTATATGTATATGTATGTATATGTATATGTATATATACATACATATACATATACATATACATACATATACATATACATATACATATACATACATATACATATACATACATATACATATACATACATATACATACATATACATATACATACATATACATACATATACATATACATACATATACATATACATATACATATACATACATATACATACATATACATACATATACATACATATACATACATATACATATACATACATATACATATACATACATATACATATACATATACATACATATACATATACATATACATACATATACATATACATATACATACATATACATATATATATATATATATATATATATATATGTATGGCTCACCACTCTAGTTGTCAAATGATTCCATCATGGGAACATTTTCAACCAAAAGGCACATATCACCTTTCTTAGCTCTATTTGTAACCCATGCAGTTTACATCATCTGACACTAATTATCAGCTAGAAGGCAAGAGAACTGTTCTCCCCCAGCAAGATTCCAAGGTCATTCTGCAACAGAAAGCAGGTGGGAGCCTTACTGTAAAAAGAAAAAAAAATCAGCCTAAATTCAGACACAATAGAGAAAAAGAAAACAGGAAAGGGCTTTGTAGACATGGAAGGAAAAGCAAATATCAACTACATACTTTAATATGCAAGTCAGAAGGTGGAAAGTAGAGGAAGAGGAGGAGCAGGTAGAGGAGGAAAAGGGTGAAGGATAGAAGATGGCAACAGAGAGATACTTAAAATGTCATGGAGAGTTTTGTTTGCTCTAAATCTCAGAGTGTGCTAGGAATGTGCCAGAGGTAACTGCAAAGCAGCATTGTCAGATGTTCAACTCGTTATCTGCAGCAAAGTGTGGAGCTTGAACTTTATGGGCAATAGCATGTTTAGCTTTGATTCCTATGCTTCCCTGGATTTGAAGCACAGCAATGGAAAAGAACTTTCAACCTGGACAGGAATTTTATACTTCAAGAAATTCAAGGGGCTCTTTAAAGCCAGTATTTTCTTCAGCATTGGTGCTAGAGATCAAGATCAATTGTACTGAGGATCTTGAGATTTGGAAACTCTGACTTAGGGGATATTCAGCCCTTTATTCCTGAACCTCTTGACATTTAAAGTTGCCTGCACATGACCCCACGGTACATTCTTATTAGCAAGCCATAGCCCTCAGCCACCTGAGAGCTTTGTCATATTCGGAGTAAGTCTTCAACTGAACATCTAACCCTAGGACATGTGCTATGGCATTGTTATCAAATACAATCATTCTGGTCACAAATCTATACTTCGCTTCAACTTTTTGTTGAAATATTAGTTTGTCTGCAGCATCTCCCATCTGGCATGCAAGGACTGACAGATGCTCTGGTTTTACCTCATCTTCAACTTACAAGGCTTCTCATTATACTAGCTATAGCTCCGCAAAGTATTCTTCTGTTCTGGAAGAGGATTAGAAATCAGAATGAATGTTGTTTTCTTACTCCTAAGTCAAATGATTTACATCTGTTTGCATAACCTTTGTCTAATTTTATAGTTTCTATTACCTGAGATTTTGAAAGCCTTATATGAAAGCTATCATTCCAAATCCCACATGGGTCAGTTAACTTCACTCCATCATGTGTCAAAGCCATGAGCTGTCCCCTCATCCATAGAACCATCTGGTAAATGGCGCTGTTGGTCATAAGGAGAACCAAAGAGAAAATGTGGTCATATCAGTGCAAATCTATTCTCATTGCTAGGGAGGAATGATCAAGAGTCAGGCAAGCCATCTTATTATGCACAGACAGGAAGCCCACTCAAGTCAGACAGGCCATCTGGCTGCACCTTGCTATGCTCCCCCAATGGGCTCCTAACACCTATCTAGTTTGGACTTTGGAATTCTGACTCTCCCCTAACTCTTGGCACCTCCTCACCTTCATTTTTCTAATCAGCTTCCTGTTTTGGCACCGATATTGCTCCTGCAAGAAGCAGTCCTGATACGCCTACTGCATACTTCTGGATGGGCCCATTGCATTAGACACAAAAGCATGATAAAGCTGGAACAGCTTTGGGGAGAAAGTAAGAGAGCTGAAATACTAACAAGCAGCATGACATGAAGAAAATTTGCTAACCTGTTCTTACACAAGCATTCTCCTTTGTCTACTAGAGATAATTATAATGATCCTGCCTCTTTCATTGGGAGGAAACAGTACTTGGCATAGAACAGACAACCAATATTTTTAATATATTAAAAGACCGGAAATCTACAGTGTCATCAAAGCATGAAGTAGTAATATTAAAGCATTGTCACCACAGCAAATTATTTTAGATATCTCTTAGGCTTTCAATATTTTCATCAAATCTAAGAGGGTAACAGCTGCTGATTGATAAGGTTTTATATGAATGTAATAACAAGAGCTAATATTTTCTGAGTACATACTAGGCATCAGGCAATATTCTGAGCTCCTTGTACAAATTAATTATTCTAATCCTCACAGCAGTCCTACAACATAAAAATATTATTACCTTCATTTTATGTGTGAGGAAACTGAGGCCCAGAGAGGTTAAGTAATTTGGCTAAAGTCACCAACATAAGTGATGTTAAGTAAGAAAGCTTGAATTTGAATCTAGACCTGTCACTGACTATAGAATCTGTGTTTTTCCATAATGTTAATCCAAAAGTAAATCTCGGAGAAAATGTGTATAAAAATATAAATTGTTAATAACAAACCACAATTAGGTTTTCTGTGCAGTTTTTCAATAGAAACAAACATCCCAATGGTGTAACTATACAGAAAACTAAAAGCAACTTTGCCTTAATGTCACCAATGCAAGATCTACAAACCAGAGTTGTGATCCACTGCCACTTTGGTGACAATAATCCTCTTATAAGGAAATTTCTCTTTTGATATCACTCTACTCTCAGACATATTTGAGGACCACTTGTTTTGTATCATGTATGGTTTGCAATACATCTGCCTTATCGTTCCTCTATTCTGTAAAGCAATAAGGCAATATTCAAGTATTCAACTTGGGAGTCAAAAGAGCTGGGTTCTTGTCCTCAATGGCACTAGCTGACCATTACTTTCCCACCTGTCCATTTTTGGAAAATGAAATAAATTCTGGATCAATATTCTTCAAGGGCTACATTTGGATGATCTTATTACTGTTGAATTTAATGTTTATCCCTGAACCCAAATGGGCTGAGGTAAATGGGTGACACAATATGTTGAAAAATTAGAGAATGCATTGAAAATTCCATAGAACCTCAATCCAGGAGTCTTTAGTTTCAGCCTCAAACAACTTTTCATGACCAACTCTTCTAAATAGCTCATGTCAATAACAGGATTCCAGTGATAATGATGATAATGATGATAATGATGACAATGATGATGTGTCACCAAAATTTGTTGTGTATATACTATAAGCCTGATAATAACATATATTATTTCATTTATCCTCACAAGAACATTGAAAGGAAGTGGGATTATACCCACTTTACAGATGTACTAATCAAAGCTCAAAGAGATGAAATGACTTTCCAAGTTTACACAACTGGCAAGTGGCAGAGCTGTGTTCTTTAATTTCTAGGAGAGGTCATGTAATCTTATTCTTTGTGCATCTAGTGCCTAGCACTAAGTGAATGCCTAATTCAATCAGTACTTATTGAATAAAGGAATAACTCCAAAATTGGTGCTCTCACCACTCTACATGCTGTCATTTCCAAGATCCACTCTCTACATTTTTCTCCTAATATCATGTTAGGCATTTCATACATGTTATACATGTTATATGTGGACACATATACCACTGCTATTGGCCTCTTAGGCTATGGGCTTAGCATCATTTGAAATCCACTTTCCAAACACAAGCCAGGTGTCACTTCAAATACATACAAGATACTCTTGTTCATCAGTCCCTTGTACCAAATTCACACTTTTCACATTAACACAAGGCAAATACATTCATACTGAAAGACATTTAATATTATGAATTCAAAGGATAACTTTTTTGGACTTCATTGCAAAAGAAGTGAAGGAAAACTCCTTTTTAAATTCCCATACACTCTGATTTTGTACAACTGTCAATGTTGGTTATTTAGGATTGAGTGAATGCCTAATTTCAATTGAAATAATATGAAAAGCAAAAGCAGCACTGGGAATTTTGCAGATTTTCACTGATTAGCTTTGTGGGAGAAAATCCCAGACATGATGAACAGGGGTTCTTTGGTATGGTTTGCACTGTGCTACTGACAGAGGCCTACAATGATCACACTATATCTGGTCATCCTCTAACTTGTCTGAGTGAGGCCATCTAAAAGCACAATCCCAGGACTACTTACACAGTGTAAAATCTCTTCTGTGATGCAGTTTTCTCCTGGTACAATCTCACTCATTCACCTCAGCTCTTCTGTCTCCCATACTCACCCTGTGTTCTTTCCTTTGAATTCTTCACACTTCCCAAGTGCCACACCCTTTCAGATCTAAACTTCTTTATATATGTTATTCCCCTTTATTACAATGTCCTTTCTGGGGGCGGGGGTTGTAACTCAGTGGTAGCGTGCTTGCCTAGCATGTGTGAGGCACTGGGTTTGATTCTCAGCACCACATATAAATAAATAAAATAAAGGTCCATTGACAACTTTAAAAAGTATTTAGAATGTCCTTTCTGTTCCTACCCATTTTGTCTACAAAATATATACCTACACCATTTTTCAAGATCTGGCTTGTCCTCTGGAAACCTCCACACAGTGTGGCAGCAGATATGGTTGCTTTCTGCCTCTACTCTGATGCCCAACTTCACACACAACTCTCTATTCTTCTACTTACATGTGTTTTAATTCCACTTAACTGTAACTTCCCTGAGATAGAAACCATCTTTTGTGACTCTTTGGGCCTCTGTGCCTAGGCTTCATAATATATGGTACCTGGTAGATGTTCTATGGAAATACAGTGAATGAATGAATACATGAGGACTCTTGAGACATGGTTTGTCCCTTTTTCCTAGTTTTTAAAGCAGAAAATTCAAAAAGGCATGTGTTTAATGCAGCTGCCTTGTTAAATCTGTTCACTTCCCATAGAAAGCTATCTTTTTGCTTCAGTGAGGCACATAACTGACAACATGAGTTTACCTTTAAAACAGAGTATCTCCATTCCAAATGACAAAACGAGATAGCCAACAGGAGCAAAGAGTTGCAAAGTAAACTGTGATCAAACACGAGTGATGAAAGTCAACCTCTTACATTTGATCATATGCAATGCTCCATTTATTTCTTGTAATATTCATTATATTTTCAAGCATAAGTTCAGGTAATTGCTCCTCAAGCCATTTGTTCCTCTGTTTACAATATATTGCTTCTCATTTATATTTATGCAATAATAGTATCTTGAAATATTAAAGACTTTGATCCTCATCTACCCAAAACAGCTATTATAGCTAGCAGGATCTTTGGTACCATGTGATAGCAAAATTTTAAGATGGTCTACAATGGCCTGTACTCTGATACAGTCTCTTCCTCTTGAGTATGGGTAGTATCTAGAAGCTATTTCTAAGCAATAATGTGGCAAAGGTGAAAGAATGTTAGTCCTATACTTACAGTACATCATATAGCAAATGTAATGGATTTTGCAAAGGTAATTAAGGTTGCATTAGTTAACTTTTAGTTAATAAAAAGGAATATTCTCTTGGGTGTGTTGGAGCCCTTTAAAAGAGGGTACAGACCTTACTGTCAGTCAGAGACTCGTAGGAACAGAAAGTCTGTCTCTCTTCTTTGCAGACTTTGAAGAATGAAGAAGCATGATGCCTTGTATTCTGTGACCACAGGAAATTCTGCCTGCTTATAGATCTGAATAGACACTTCTAAAGAGAAGACATACAAATGACTAAGAAATATACTCAAACTAATTATCAGGGCAATGTAAGTCAAACCACACCTTGATATTAACTTACATTGGCTAGTATGGCTATTATCAAAAACAAAATATGTATAAAAATATTGGTAGGGGTGTGGAAAAAGGAAACTCTTATATACTATTGGAGAAATGTAAATTAGTATAGTCATTATGGAAAACTGTAAGGTGGTTCCTCAAAAAACTAAAACTAGAGCTACCATATGATCCCAAAATCTCACTACAAGGTACATATCCAAAGAAAATGAAATCATTATACCAAAGACATATTTGTACTCACATGTTTATTATAGCACTATTCACAATAGCTTAATTATGGAATAAACTTAGACGCTCATCAGTGGATGTGTGGATAAAAAAATGTGGTATACATATACAATGGAGTATTATTCAGCCACAAAACTAATTAAATCATGTCATTTGCAACAACATGAATAGAACTGGAGGTCATTATGTTAAGTGAAATAAGCCAGACACTGAAAGACAAATACCACATGTTCTCACTCACTTATGGAAATTAAAAAGTCAACCTTGTAGAAGCACAGGATTGAACAGTGTTACTAGAGACTGGGAAGAAGAAAATAAATTAAATAAGGGGCACTGTGTTTGTCAGTTTTTAATCACTGACAAATACATGAGAAAAATAACTTAGAAGAGGAAAAATTTATTTTTGAAACATTTATTTTCCGGGTCCAAGAGATTTCAGTATAAGAGATTTCAGTCCATGGTTGATTGGCTCTGTTGCTTTGGTCCTGAGATAAGGCAGAACATCATAGTGGAGAGCATGGTGGAGGAAAGCAGATCAGCTCATGGCAGCCAGGAAAAAGAGAGGGGAGGGAGAGGGGCCAAGGACAAGATACAGTTGCCAAGGGCATCCCCATTGGCCTACTTCCTCCAATCATACCCATACTGCCTACAGTTCCTATCACTTCTCTGTAGTCCAATCAAATTATTAATCCATTGATGAGGTTATAGCTTTCATGATCCAATCATATCCTAAAATCTCTACCTCTGAACATTGGTGCATTGGGAATGAAGTCTTCATCACATGAATTTTGGC
>NW_026000272.1:3936031-3946488 GCF_001458135.2 Marmota marmota marmota
GGGGGGGGGGGGGGGGGGGGGGTTCATTCCGGGTCCAAGATATAATAGTCATCAAAACATGAAGAAGAAAAAATAGTTCTGATTTTCTATAGCACGGTAGAATAATTATTGGTTCAAAGAATTCTATGATATATTTGAAAATAATTAAAGGATTATTAAAATTTCAACACATAAAATGATTAGCATATGAAGATATCGAAGTGTATATCACCCTAACTTTATTATTACATATTATATCCATAAACCAAATTACCATAATGTAGCCCATAAAGATGTACAAATATTCTGTCTCAACAATGACAAATTAAAATCTGATAGATTATAAGAAAGGGAAAGAATGGACACAGTGAATTAATTAAAACAAAGCAGAGTGTTGCTAACTCTCCATCTATACTGCAGTCAGAATAATTTTAATTTATGCATAAAAATAAAATCTGCCAACAGTCTGAGACAACATGGGAGTTAGTTCCTCCCTTGGGCAGCCTCCAGAATGAGAATGCTAGCACCTTGTTGCAGCCTTGCCAAACACTGAGAAGACAATAAAATCATGCCTGGACATCTGACCTATGGAAACTATAAGATAAGAAATGAGTCCAAGTTGTAAACTTTATGGTAATTGTCATGTAGCAAAAGAAAACTAACACAGCATCACATATACCTGTAGTTTAATAATAACATCAGCCTGCTCCTTCGTATGTTACTTTACACTTTGGGCCTTTTTCATTTATATAAAGAAGATTATGGGGTCCTAGGTTTGTGGCTCAGTGGTAGTGCACTTGTGTAGCATGCATGAGGCACTGGGTCGATTCTCAGCACCACATACAAATAAATAAAGGTCCATCAACAACTAAAAATAAATAATAAATAAATAAAAAATAAAGAAGATTATGTCACTTATCTGACAGGGACAATGTGATATTTATTGAATATGTTTATTCTGTTAATATACTTAAAATACTTAAAATATTAAGTACTTGTCTACTCTAGCTATCACTAGAATTTTAAAATGTAAATAAACAGATATTTATTGAATCCCACTTAATATTGTAGTATTTCAGGTATTGTTCCTGTTGCTAGGATTTCAAAAGTGAACAAGCCAGACAAGATACCTGCTCCTAAGGATTTATACACTAATGGTAGAAAGACAGGTAGTAAACAGCTAAATACATAAATGAGTGAGAACATATAATGAAAATAAAACAGAATGATGTGGTACTGAGTGACTAAGAAACACATCCAATTGGAAGGCCAGAGAACACTCTGAACAAGTAATATCTGGCTTGAGATCTGAATGACAGGTAAGACTCGGTTGTGGATCAAAGGGCAACATATTTCAGAAAAAAGAAAGAGCAATTGCAAAGCCTTCAAATGGGAAAGGCTTTGGTATTCTTGAAGAACAACAGGAAGGCCAAAGAGGCTGAAACAGAGAAAGCAGAGGGAAGACAAGAGTGAGATCAGGCAGCGAGGAGGTAGTAAGGGCCCAGATCATACAGAGCCTCCTGGGCCACAGCCAAGAATGTGCTTTCACATAATTTTCCAATGAAAGGTCGTGCACCAGGTGAAAGGCTTTTTCTTATATATATTGTTATGAAATCATTCCAAAGCTGTACGTACATGGATTATAGAGAACAAGAATTAAAGCCCAGAAATATTATAGTAGTTCAAGTAAAATGAGATACAGAATGTCAGGTGAAGGGTATTGTAGTATTTCAGGCAAAAGCTTGGACTGGAGTGAGGGGGAGCTCACTGCAGATTGTCATTCAGCTCAATATATATTTTCTGAACAATTAAATATGAATTTCACAATAAGTGAAATGCCATATTTTTCCTTACTTCAACTCTTATTTTCTCACACCAGAAAACTGGTATATGTTTATGCCCAGATTAGGCATAGAGAAAAGCAAGGCTAGAGAAAATAAACAAACAAATATATATAATCAACAGAAGCACCAGAACCAAAAGAAGACACACAACCTAGAGCACTGTGCCTAATAATAAACAAAGGGAAAAGGAGACTGAAGAAGAAATAAAGTCAAAACCAAAGGTAGAATGGGATCCTAATTAGAATAAGATATACTCCATATATGAATAATATGTCATAATACACTCTACTATCTTGTGTATCTAAGAAGAATAAATACAAAAATTAAAAAAAAACAAGGGTGTAACCAGATGCAGTGGTTCACATCTGTAATCTCAGCAATTCAGGAAGCAGAGGCAGGAGGATGTCAAGTTCAAAGCAGCCTCAGCCACTTAGCAAGGCCTTAAGCAACTTGGACCCTATTTCAAAATAAATAATAAAAGGGTAGGGATATAGCTCAGTGGAACCTTCCCTGGGTTTAATCCCTGGTACAAAAAAAAAAAATAGGTGGTCAGAGATAGGTATGGAGGAAGGATATGGAATGAAGAGAGAGAAGAGCCAAGATCAAAATCAAATGGGGAATAGGCAGGGAGATGGCTTAGATGATCACTGGAAAATCTAGAATCTTTGAACCTTTTCCACAGTTTCAGAATATGGGGCATTCAGGTGGGTTAGCTGAATTTGAAGAGCTAGGGTGAAAGCAAAGAGGTATACATACTACACATATGCAAACACATAGAAATATTTTTACATATTTATCTGCATATTAAGAAACATAGTAAAGATGTTTATTCATCATTCTTTTTTGGACTTCACATATTAAAACAAAAATACTAAAGTCAAATGTTAATCAACAAAAATGAAACCTGAAAAATAACAACCAGTTTCCCTGGGAAAATCTCTTAAGTGTTTCAGAAAACTGAAGAGTATCATTAAATATAGCTTTCTTTGTGTCTGAAGTGTTTGTTTACCAAGGTGCTCCATTAATTAAAGATATTGTTTGTAATCTTACACCTAACCAGTGTTTGTAATTCCACCTTTAACTCTAATTATAAGCCAAAAAATGGAAAGAAATCAATGAGTTTTGACTTAAAACATGTCAGTAATACATCTGAACAAAGGGCGGTCTTTGACAACAATGAAGCACTAAACAAATACACAGTTATGAAGATAACCATCACCCCTAGAGGGCCAGGAGCCCAAATGACATCCTTGCTTTTTTTAAAGAAAAATCAGGACAACACCCAAGAATACTACATATTGTCTTTTTCAATAACAAGGGCACACAAATACTCCATGCTTGTTATTTTTAGTTCACGATAAACTTTCCATCTCATAATACACTGATACTCCTCAACTAGCAGGTCTTGTAACTTTATTGTATAGTCCATGGGGACTACTTTCATGGGCCTAAGAAATACTTTGAGTTTTGCTATGAATGCTACAGAATATCAAGTGAATGCAGGGATAATTTAATTTCATGGTAAAACTTATCAATCTGTATTTTCTCTATGTAATTCTTTATCATGAAGTAACTTTGTATGTTTTCTTTTCTTTATTCTCTCGTCCACCCTCCCCCATCCAAAGCTAATCAAATAACATTGATTTTTTTTCATAATTGCAAATGAGCATAATCATAGGTTACAAAGAAAACCCCACTAAATAAGTCAACACAAATCTACAACCATCTATTGGTGTATGAGAAACAATTATTCAGTCACTTTCATATACATAGTCTTATTGCAAAAGGTTTATTGACTATTGGAAAGAAATTAGTGGATCTCATCTGAGTTTAGAAACATGAATTAAATTATTCTAGGCCAGTCATGTGAACTTCCATTTATATTTGCTTTTAGCTCAGAATTCATGTCATTACTGGCTAATAGTTTTTGAAGTGATATAAAGATTTAATCAATTATTGCAGAAATTAGATTGTAATCACTCAAATTTAAAAGATATATACAAACAGGCATTTCGAAGAGCATACTCAAGTGGATATACTCGTAAGAGCTAGAAAACTGTTTCCTCTTCTTTGCTGTGAGCCCCATGAGGGCAGGAATTGTCTTTTACCTCCATGCCCCCAGGCATACAATAGGTGACACATCGTAGGTTCAAAAATAATGTTGTTAAACTAAGAACTATAAGTTTAGGGTCTGTGACTTAGAGTCCTTATAATGTATCAGAGAAAACTGGACACCTACAAAAATTGTGGTAATATAAAGCAGTCAATAAATTGGATCCTATGAATAGAATAAATTACTACAACAAGCATACGTGGAATGACTGTTCACTTTAGGATGAGGACGTATGTAGAGAAAGTCAAGAAGAAAATAGAATTGGGCCAAATTTCTAAAGTCGGGTTAAAAAATGGTTAGAAGAGGGATTCTATACACTGAGAATGTCTGGAACAAAGGAAGGAAAGTAGAAAAGCCTAATGCAGATTCATAAAAATGACAAACATGCCAAATCTAATTGTGTGCAATGTCAGGTGTGTGGAGAGAGAAAAGACTAGAAATGTATCTGAAGGATAGTTTACAGAGGCCCCATATATGAATAAGAAGTTTGGACATTATGCAGTGGAGAATTTGGTAGAATTTTACACAGGAGCCATTAAGGATTAATATGCATAAGATCCAAAGTAATTAATTCAATAATCTAGTTGTGAGACTTATCAGAATTTAAAATTATACCCTAAAGTTTGAGAAAAATATAGAAAACCTCAGATGAATATACATAGGGAAATATATAAAGTTTATACATGGGGAAACTAAAAATAGAGAACATTGATTAAAGCAGGCAAAATAAACCTAGGCATCAGAGTGGATGACAAATCAGATAGCACTAAACAAGAATGAGCACCCTTTAAACTGCTAATGGGAAGAACCACAAGATATTAGATAAATGCTATTTTAAGACATTTAACATTTTGTCAGATACATAAAGACGGGTTAAATCTAAATTTCACATCCAGGGATAAGGGAAACACACATGGAAAGGAAATGAGTGTTATATCAGTTGGACCTAGATTGAACCCTGGCTCCACCACTTATTGACAAACAGTGATTACGGTAATGGCCACTTACAGAGCTGTTGTAAGTTTAAATGAAACACACACACACACACACACACACACACACACACATTGTGAATTTAAGTGCCAGGTTCAGCTCTTCTCAAACTTTTCTGTGTGCCTGAGAATCCCCAGGGACCATGTGAAAATGCACATTCCCAGTCCCCTTGCCCCAAAGTTTGATTTAGTATACTTTTAGTAGAGTTCTAAGATTTCCATTTTAAAAAATTATATTATTTTATTTGTTCTAATTAGTTATATATGACAGTAGAATGCATTTTAATTGTGGTATTAAAAACTATAGAACAACCAGGTGTGGTGGCATATGCCTGTAATCCCAGCAACTCAGGAGGTTGAGGCAGGAGGATTGAAAGTTTGAGGACAGCCTGGGCAATTTAAGGAAATCCTGTCATAATATTTTTTAAAAAGGTTGGGGGTATAACTCAGCAGTAGAGCCCCTCTGGGTTTCATCCCTAGTACTGAAAATAAACATGTAACATAAAATGTTCTACTTCAAAATTTTTAAGAATACAGTTCAGTAGGTTTGGTATATTCACATTATTGTACACTAGATCTCCAGAACTCCATATGCACTAAACAACTCCTTGTTTCTACCTCCCCCAAACTCTGGTAAAAAAAAATTACTTCATGTTTTTATGAATTTGACCACTCTGGGAAAATCCATATAAGTAGAATCAATGTTATCATAATTTGTATATTTTTGTGACTGATTTATTTCATTTGGCATAATATCTTCAAAGTCTACGTATCTTATAGCATATGTTAGAATGCTTTCCTTTTTAAGGCTGGATAATATTTCATTGAATGGATATACTACATTTTGTTTAGCCACTTATTTGTGGATGGACACTGGATTGTTTCCATCTCTTGGCTATTCTAAATAATGGTGCATTGAATGGGGGATTGCAGATGTCTCTTCAACACATTGATTTCATTTCCTTTGGACATATATCTGGTATTGAGATTGCTTGATCCTATAGTAATTATATTTTTTACTATTTTGAGGATTCACCATACTGCTATACTGTTTTCTGCAGTGACTGCACCATTTTATAACCCCACCAGTGCATAATGATTCTAATTTTTCCATATCCTTGAAAGTACTTGCCATTTTCTGTTGTTTAATATATACACATCTTAATGTGTGAAATAGTATCTCATTGTGGTTTTGATTTGCATTTCTCTGATGGGATGTCCACTTTAACAAGTTCTCATTTGATTCCAAAGTAGAGTCACGCTCTGGGAAAACTTGTTGTAGGTTAACAGTAGTTGCTGTTTTTCAGTGAGACACATGAGAGGTTTGAAGGTAGACATTACATTTTCAGAATGGATACTATAAGACTATCCTCCCTGCTTTATTTCCATTTAACTAAGAACTTTTATTTCCTATACATAATCTAACAATTGACACATACATTTTGTAATTAATTTTCTGCTATGAAGCCCCTGGCATGATGCAAATGCAAGTTCACATCTCCCATGAGTGACATCTGCCATTGTCTGTTCATCAGTGCTATAGACACAGGTATGTATGTATGTATGTAAAGAATAACTTGAAGGTCCATATTCTTATTCATAAGATGCTAACAATAATACCAAAATTTACTGAAAAAGAGAGTATTTTACTGTTTACTTCTTTTGGTTACCACAGTATTTTTAATTTCTTTGCACCCAGACTCCACCAAACTTTAATTCCATACAATTTGTATGTGCCTCTAGTTTTAACATTGAAGTTGGAGTGTTAATCCAATTGATAATATACTCTTTATCTAATGCTTTCATATACTTTCTACCCTTAGATATAAGATCACTTGGTGTTTCCTCAGAGATTCATGTGAATAACTCATAAAGTAGAAGGGGGTTATCCTGAAAGTTGAAGGAAAGCATTAAGATCCTCATTAAAATGTATAACTAATTAGAACAAATAAAAATATTTTTAAGACAGGAATCTGAGCAATTAAGTAAGACACACATGATTTCTTTGAGCTCCTAGCTGAATTCTATCTTGAATAAATTTAATAAATCTGCATTGACACAATGAAAAAAAAAGCTGCACTTAGTCCAGGTGTGGTGGGGCATGCCTGTAATTCCAGCAGCTCAGGAGGCTGACACAGGAGGACTGCAAGTTCAAGGCCAGCCTCAGCAACTTAACAAGGCTCTAAGCAACTTAGGAAGACCCTCAGCAACTTAGAAAGACCCTGTCTCGAAATAAAAAAATAATATGGGGATATTCCTCAGTGGTAAAGCACATCTAGGTTCTGTCTACAGTATAAAGATAAATAAAAGCTGCATTTAGAAAATATTTTTAACTCCTTTTACATGCCATCACTTAGTTGTAAATTCAAAGATCAGTAATTTTAGTCACCTACTTTCTGTAAGAGGAATCTTTTTGATATAAAGAACTTCCAAGGCTGAAGTTAAGGTCACATCCCATGCTACAAATAAATTGGAAGAGTGATCGACTCACTATTTCTTTGAATATTCACTTATCCCCTCTAATGTCCTGTATACTGTGCTATGTGCTGGGGACAGAATAGTGTTTTGTACTGAAAAATGGTGGTTAATTATTGAAGAGGCATGCTTCACCTAATTGAGGGACACCTATTTGCTGGTCTACATGTTGCCAAATTAAACTTACTCAGCAAAACTCAAACCATGTATTATGTTTTCGCCTTCTTCATATTGGCCTACTTACACTCAACTCTTTCTTTTGAGTTATTCATACAGACCAGCCATTTGCCTTTAGTGGCAATATCCCTAGGTTTATGTTCTGACTTTCAATTAGTAAATTTTTTTCACTCTATAGGATTTAAGCCCATTCTGTTGAAAGAAGCTCTGGGTACATTAAAGCAGTCTGTCATATCTAAGTTAAAATAGTTTGTGGAATCTTCTTGAATTCAGGGATAGAAATATTTTTAAAAATCAGTAAAATCTATATTATGAAGTAAACAATATTGGTGAGGAAGCCAAAAGAAGTTAAAATGAAAACAGATTTAAACAAAGATCATTAATTTAGGGTCCCAGATATAGCCTCCTTTAGCCTATAACCACCGCCCCCCCCAAAAAAAAAAGATAGTTCTAAATTTCAAATCCATAATAAAGACTATATATTAAGAAATATTTTGGGGACTGGGGTTGTGGGTCAGTGGTAGATCACTCACTAGCATGTGCAAGATCCTGGGTTCAATCCTCAGCACCACATAAAAATAAATAAATAAAATAAAGGTATTATGTCCAAATACAACTAAAAAATATATGTTTTTAAAAAAAGAAAGATTTGGCTATAATTCAAATGGCTATTTTCCCAGGTAGGTCATCTTAAATTTCACTATTTAGCTTAAAAATGTTCTGGCAGCATAGAATGAAATATGTGTTTCTTTTTGAAGAAGTATGGGGATAGTCCCCTGGGGTCAAAGTTCCTAGAAGTAGGATAGGGAAAAAGTTCAGGCTCCTGGTAACCATGCTGTGAAGAGAATTTTAGGTCTCAGTGTTATCAAAAGCCACTCCATAAATCAGTAACTTACCCAGTGTTTAAAGGCAAGAAACTATACTAAAATAGGAAGAGCTCTTTTTCCATTTGAAAAGGCAATACTTCATCATCAGCCTTCATTAATTCCCTCTCTGGCATCCTAGCTCTCCAAAGAGCCCACCATAGTGGATGTGAATCAAGGTCTAGGATTTATTTTTGTTGGTGACATCTTCAGTAATAGAGTAAACACAGAGTATGCCAGTCACTGCTATTTCTCTTTAGTTAATACCCGGCACCCTGATGTTTCAATGAGAAACCAAAAAGCATTATCATTTTGCAGCAGAAATTTAAAAATCAAGAAGCAAGAAATGTGTTCGAATTTAAATTTCACATTAATTTGTTTCTGAGGCTGGGAAAGCACTTGACTAATGATTCTGTGTTTTCAGCTGAAGTACTTTGAGATAATCTTATTCATGATTGAAGAAAAAGCCTATCCACCAATAGTTTCTGGTTGTCTATGTACTTCAAGGCTCAGAGAGAAGCTAGAGCATCTGAATGGTTAAGACAGGAGGCAACAGGGCTATCTCTGCAGAAAGACTTCAAAGCACAGAGAATGCAGCCTATAATGATGCTAAACAGTAGATGGCTAGGTGGAACTAGTAATTTGTGAATGGCAATGTGCCTGCTTTCCCTTTGCCCTGTGCTGTTATGCCTGTATGAAATACTCCACACCCATTGGATTCACTCATCCAAGGCTTACTTACTCTTCTTTCAAGTACTGTCCCTTCTACAAATTCCTCTTCAATTATTCTGTCTTTAGGGCCACACATCCCTCTAAAATACTACAGATTTGACTTATGTTATACATATCATTTGACACTTAGCATGGTCTCCCATTAATAGTTATCTTCTGTGTATGTCCTCTTGCCCACATGGACAGTAAGTCTTTTAAATGAATTGATCCCTTTTACAACATCTGTGTAACAAGTGGCTGTGATTCTCTGATTAAGCACCTCAAGTGACATGAAACTCAATATTACTTGATGTAATTAAAACAGTTTTAATTGGTGACCCCAATGCCATCACCACATATACTTCTCCTTAGACCAAGCAAAATCTATCTTCCAATAATACCCATCTATTGGTGGGAGTTGGACTAATCCTTGGGGTTATATAGAGTCCATGAGAATGGCTTTGATGCCATGGAACATGTCTTTATATGCCTGAGCAATAGCCATGACTTCTCTTGTGATATCCTCACTTCTCCATCCAAACATTTGCAACTCTCTTGAGAGTTCCTTACAAGCCCTGAGTTTCACACTTCTCACCTTCATTCTTGTGGCTTTAAGAAGGATTGGGATTGAATATGCCCAAATTTTCTGTTTCTGCAGGTATGCTACCCAGAATTACGTTTATCATGCCAATTCATTTGTTTATTTATTCACAGATTTACTCATTCAACCTATATTTATTTAGTGTCAGCTCCTTATCTAGAATGGTAATATGTATATAAGATTTAGCAATGAGAGAGAGAGAAAGATGGTTCCTGAAAAGGAGATAAACATTTGGACTGTGATTTCATAAATAAGTATTCAACAGCAGTGTCAGTTTTCTATGATGTGTAAAAATTACCACAAATTTAGACACTTATAACCACACTCACTTATTTTCTTAGTTTTCAGGAGTGTGAGCACAGCTTACCTGGGCAAGGTGCTGATCAGGGCTGGGATCTCATCTGAAAGCTTGACTGAGGGAGAATCTACTTCCAAAGTTCCTCAAATTAATGAAAGAATTCATTTTCTTGCATTTGTCCATAGGATTCTATACAGCTTAGTTCTTCAAAGCCAGAAAAAGAAATAGAGATATGAGTGATGATTACGCAATCAAGTATAAATAATCATAAACAGCCTGTCACCTTTGTCATATTTTATTGGTTATAAGCAAGTTACAATGCATACCCATATTCAAGGAGTATATATGTATGTATGTATATGTATATATATATATATATATATATATATATATATATATACACA
>NW_026000272.1:3949146-4028417 GCF_001458135.2 Marmota marmota marmota
TGTATGTATATGTATATATATATATATATATATATATATATATACACACACATATATAATATATACATATATGTGTGTGTATATATCTCACAAGCTATAGGAGAGCAGGTCCCTTTGCCCAACCCAGTATCTGCCTCTGACCATTACTACCAAGGAGATCTGTGGTTCAGAATACCTGGACCATAATTTCTGGAGTCAAGAAAAGCATCCTTAAGGAGATAACACTTAAGTTGAGGCCATGGATCTAGGTGAACAATTGAGGGGATTACTGAGTAATAAGGAAGGATAGAGCTTTAAAGAGTAAAACATAAAAAATGGTGTGAAAGTCTGCAGTAGGAAGACCTTGATGCCCATGGTATAAGAAGTAAGGAGAGAAGATACTTGACAAATATTTGGGGATCCTATGATCCAAGACCAAGTTTGGGACAGCTTTCTCTTTATTTCCTCTATATCCTCAGCAATGTGAAAGAATTTGGAAGAAATAAAATAATGTGCAAGACTCACTCAAGTTTTCTCTGTGATTACACACAGAATATTGAAGGTCATGGAAACTAACAAAGAATCAGAATGAAAATCTTCCAGGGTATTGAATTGCTGAACGTGCAGCCGAACCCATGGAAACCAATTTTAACCCCTCTCTGGGTGGGCCTTAAGGCATGTTTGAAGTCAGTAAATATACAAGAAGTTGCCAAAGGACTAATGGGATGGAAAGTCCCTGGAGCATCATTAGAAAACTTGACAGAAAATTCATTCCATAGGAGTCAATACAGGCAGGACGGCATCATTATTAGGCCCTTCTGGTTCTTATGAGAACTGAAATCCTTGCATATTCTAGTGTAGTACAATAAGACTCTTGTGAACACAAGCTCACAGGCTGATGCTTGTTTGGTGTTGCTACCAATTACTATAATATTGTAAGTATCTACCCACTTTAGATGAGCCCAGAGCAGTGAGGAAGGGGACAGCTTTCCAGTCAGGTAGAGTAGATGAATCAACTATGGTGATAGATGTCACAGCCCTTACATCTGAATCTCTGCCAGTAAAATATTGGCTGGTGTTTTGTCAACTCAAACAAATTAGGAGAGCAAGGATTTCATGTTATTTCTAGGGCAACACAATAAGAGCTTATGAGTCTCCACTGAACAACCACCTAGACACTGGGATATGGTATCAAACATTGTAGAATTTTCCAAGCCTACTGAGCAAAATATCTATCATGGAGAATTCAGTGGCCTAAAAGTAGAAGATAGATTCAATGACCTCAAGGAATTTCTACTTCTGGGATCATAAATCAGTATATTTCAAGGTGGCTATACATTTAAGTGGGACAATGTTACAACCAGATTTCACTGCTAATATATCAATATTCAAAATGACTAAATAAAATGAAATGTTTAAAATCAATTGATCCCTTCAATTATTTTAAAAGTGTATTTCTAACTTGGAATAGTCTCAGAATCAGCTTTGGACCCAAAGGAGAGAGACTCTGGATGCAAAAAGTAGAAAAGGGCAGATATTGGCTAGTGGCCAAATTAAAAACCCAAGGGCAATAATATATACTTAATGAGGGGTCATTTAATCCAATATTCTAACCAGTGCTAGTGTGAGCAGAGAAGAGCCCAGGGAGATCATAAAACATGTTAACACTGGAATAAATAATTAGAAAATTCCTAGGATCCTCTAGGGTCCAGATTCAAAGTTATGTCCAAGGAGAATCAGCATTCTCAATCTGCATTCTGTACTTCCTCAATCAGAGATAAGCAAACAGTGAAAGGCAACTGAATCCTACATTAGAACAGAAGAGAGTAGAAATAGGACCTATTACTGGTTGCAGATAAAAGTGTTGCAATTTGTTAAGACAAAAGGGCACAGGAGGGCTTCATGATAGACTCACCAGGAAAATGAGAATCTTTCTGTTTATAGATCAACATAAGCATTCTGATTATATGTACTCATCCCAACATAGGAAACTATGTTGGCATTAATAATGAGGGTTTTTTGTTAGTAATAATATAACATTTAAAAAACTGAATAACTGGCTATGATCAGAAGCAAATGACCATCATTTTCTATCCATTTCTTGCATTTAATATGTAAATGAAGTAGCTTGTCTATGGTACTGAAAGAAAAGTTGATTAGTTTCCCTTAGGGGATTTCCCATAATGGAACAAGTTCACATGAACCTAGCTGCTCAAGCTACTCAGAACTGCCTACTTTGAGGCAAGGGGAAGGGTCACTGGGTAGCTATTTCTTCTTGGAGGCAACAGTATGACAGAAAGGAACTTTCTTTCCTCTTTTTAACTTTCATGATTTTTCCAACAAAACTTCCTTCTTCAGACACTTCCACACAGCAGCAGCAATGTCCTAAGTGTCTATGAAGGACAAGAGGATGAAGGACCTGCCCAGAGTAACAAGCATATAAATGTCATGTTTGGAAATTAAAAGTGTCTTTCACTTCAGAGTAATGTTTCTGCTATTAAATGCAATCTCCTCAAATGGGTAGAAGAGGATGAACACATATTCAGCAGGCACACAGGCACATATGTGTACATGCAAATACACACATTTGCATCTCGCACTGGGTGGCCTCAGAACATAAACTGAAGCTCACTGGTTAGTTAAGAAGAAAATAAATGCTAGGTCATTTTAATACATTCAGGAAGCAAATGTAGAAAGAATGTCATTCAAGAATAAAAGTGATAATGCAGACAGGAAGCCATATGCTAATTACAGCTGACATAGTCAATGGAGCATCAAGAACTTGTGGGTTTGGCCTTATTTTCTTGTCTCTAAATTTACCATTAAATTAAGATAATGATTCCTTAAAAGCTATCCAGAGGGGTCCTCCAGGGAACCAAAGTTAGTCTTGACACAAAAGTAGAAAGTAACTTGTCATAGGTCATCCCTTACATCAAGAACTATAATAACAGGTAGAGGTCAGTGTCTTAGATGCCAGTGTTCATGCCACCTAATAGACAATGCCATCTAACATAAAAAATCCAAAAAGAGACAAGATAATAAGTACATGTGAGAAAAAAATGCATTAGGGGAATACACATAGCCTCCTAAATACTATTTAAGAATAGTATTTTCTTGAGTATGGAAAAGATGAGCACATGAGAATGAGGAGCAGAAGGGGAGGTAGACCCCTGGGGAAAGAGGGCTGTGATTGCCATCTCTGACATGATCTGACTCTCTGGAGTCAAGGGCAGGGAGGGTGAAGGGAAGAGACCATCTGCTCCACCCTCAAAACATCTGTTATAAAATAAGACTGATGGCATGTGTCATGTCAGGAGGATCTTCTGAAAGAAACTGCTGAGCCGTACATGATCTGGCTAATGGAGAAGTCCCCAAGGTTTGAAGACCTAGATTCTAATCCCAATTCAACTGCCAATTTACTGTGGAACACTAGGAAACCTGCTTAACCCTATTCTGTCTCAAGTTTCCATTAGCAATGGGGTGGTAAAATAAACACTCTGGGGGATACTCCAAAATCACATTCTCATATTCGTGATAGGTACAATATTTCTACAAAGTCCTAAGGTACTTCACTTTCCAGTTCAAAGTGGTACCTCCAGTTTGGTCCAAAGAAGAGAAAACTAAACTTTTATTTTGTGTCACCTTTCAGAGAAAAATAGATCAGTCCTTTATCAAAAGAGAAAATTTTAAGGAACTAAGAGCCATTCTCAGACATAATTGGATGGCATGTTTATTCTTATATTGGGAGAAACAATATACATTTTGTTAAATTATGATAACATATTGAATATTCCCTGATAAAATATAGAGAAAGAGTCTGTATTGTAGATTACCCAATTACAACAGACTACCAGTTCTTCCTGTTGTAAATTCTTTTGGAAAAAGTAAAGAATGGACACTTAGTTTCCCCTGGATTCTTCATGCTAACAAATAGCTCCACTCAGATTGGACATATTTTTTAAATGAGCTCATAATAAAATAATTCAAATGAATTGACTAAACATTTACTAAGTATTTTAGTTGTAGGCAGCCAACCCTAGAGAAGCTGGCAGTCTTATGAAAAGAAACTGCTCATCATTATCATTTCCAGAACAAAGAAAGAAATTAAAGGCACATTAGTTTGTTTCAAATCTTACCTCTGATTATCCCTAACTATCCTTCTTGCCAGTATGAAACAAATTTATCTAAAGCAAAGAATAATTTTTCTATCAATAGCTACTTATTCACGGGGCAGAGTTGGATACAGGAAGACAGTCTATTGAGGAAGAGCTGAAATTGTTTTGATTGTTTCTAAGTAGAAAACAACATCAAGTTTAGAGGTCACAGTGTCCCAAATACCACCCTTAAGTTCATATATTTGAGTTAACCGTTGTTCTATGTAAGCAACAATTTTAAAATGCAAATATCCCTAAGAGGAACAATACATTAAACTAAAATCATTTTAGTATCTGTTATGTTATTGGATGTTTTTGTGACTGAAGTAAGCCTAGGGTAGCATGATTTGAGTACATTGGACTTATAAGTGAGCCTGCACCAAAAAGGAGAGGATGTACTTTTTTTTAAAATAGGGGGGCTATGAGAATGTCCCAGATGTTGCTTCATGTCTGATGTTTGTTTGATGTCAGCAATGAGAAGCTTGGTAAGACGATAAGTCATTAGGGGTTATTACCTTTAGGAGTTATGGTGGATGACATTGAGACACCAATGGGGGAATTTTACTCCAAATCTACTCCCATGTTCTTGCAGCATTATTCACAACAGTCAAGATACAGAATCAACCTGTGTGTTTCTACCAGTGAACAAAAGAATAAAGAAAATGTGACATACCCACAAAGGAATATTATTATATATAATATTATCAGGTCCAAGAAAGCATGAAATCCCATAATTTGCAACAACATGGAAAGAAACTAAGTAAAATAAGCCAAAAATGACAAAACCCACATGTTCTCACATAAATGTTGAATCTAAAAAAGCTGAACTCAATATAAGCAGAGAGAAGAATTGTGGTTGTCAGGGGCTGGGGAAGGGGGATTGAGGAGATGTTGGTGAAAGACTACACACTTTAAGTTACATCAGATAGAAAAGTTCTGGAGCTCTATTGTCCAATATAGTAACTATAGTTAAAAATAATGTGTAGCTGAAAATTTCTAGAGATGTCTTAAGTGTTCTCACAAGAAAAACAAACTATGTAAGGTGATAGATATGTTAATCAGCTTGATTGTGGTAATTATTTCATAATGTGTATGTATATTGCAACATCATAATGTATACTATAAACATCTAAAATTATTATCAATTACACCTCAATAAAGTTGGGACGAAAGATGCATATAATACAGTAGAGAAAATAATGTTATTCTAGAGTAGTACTGCCCATTAGAAACACAATGTAAGTCATAGAATTAATGTAAAATTCATACCAGCCATATTATCAAAAACTATAAGGAAATTAACTTTAATTTTGTATTTTGACTCAATAAATCCAAAAATACCATTTCAACATGTAATCTACATAATAACTATTAAGGAGACAAATTACATTCCTTTTTCATGGCAAATTCCTGAAATCTGGTAAATATTTTACACCTATAGCTGACCCAATTTGGAGACTAAATACTCAATGGAAATATTTTATCTATATTTAGATCTCATAACCTTTATAACTGACAAAGTAGATTCACATACCCAAGTTGTTCCAAATATACATTAATTCTTTTTTCAATAAATGAATCAGGCACTGGCTTTAAACTATAAATTAATTAAAATTAATTTTAATTTGGAATTCAGTAGCTATATTGTACAACCATTTTCACATACTCAAAGGCCAAATCTGAATACTGTATTGAACAGTACATGTCTAGAGTACGAGAAATGGGGTGGGGAGTGGAAGCCTTGGCGTATGAGTCACAGAGACACAGCAAGTATTTCTAACCTCATTTTGTTCTTTTTTGTTTCAGAAGCACAGAATATATGTGTATGCCTGGACAGCCATTTCACACATGTCATTCAGTAGTCACAAGGCAACACTATAGGAGGATAATGCTTATTCTCACAACATCAGCCCTACTGCTTGTAACAACAACTCTAACACAAGCTTCTTGAGGGTAAGATTCAGCATAGATTCAATGTACAGTGTTTCATCAAGCACCTGGCACAAAATAAGCATTCGTCAATTCTTATTAAATGAATGACTTAACTGCTCTCCTGAGAATTGACCAATAGTCTCTTTTTCATGTGCTTTATGTGAGCATGACAATGCTCACACACGGGACATCACTTAGAGTCAACAGAGTATGAACTCAGGACCACTGTCTGTAATAGACACTCACAGCAAGTCCACCGTGTCCCCTATAACTCCTAAATAATACCTACCAAATAATGTTGGAAATATTCATAGTTAACCTGTTAAAATGGCATTTGCAGGTAAATGGATGGAGTTGGAGAATATAATGCTGAGTGAAGTTAGCCAATCCCCCAAAACCAAATGCCAGATGTTTTCTCTGATATAAGGAGGCTGATTCATACTGGAGTAGGGAGAGGGAGCATGGGAGGAATAGATGAACTCTAGATAGGGCAGAGGGGTGGGAGAGGAAGGGAGGGGGCATGGGGTTAGAAATGATGGTGGAATGAAATGAACATCATTACCCTAAGTACATGTATGAAGACATGAGTAGTGTGAATATACTTTATATACAACTAGAGACATGAAAAATTGTGCTCAATATGTGTAATGTGAATTATAATACATTCTTCTGTCACATATAATAAATTAGAATAAAATATAAATTTAAAAAAAATATCATCAGGAAGGAGCTGCTACACACATCTCTTAAAGCAAGTAAGTCAGACCTTAAACAAGGCAGACACTAAGCTTATGAAAAGAAGGAAGAGGCACCACTGATGGCATACAACATTTCAAATGTGCACTGTACAATACAGTACACTTCTAATGGAGGGGTATGGGAGTACATTTAGAGTAAAAAGTGAATACACCCATTAGGTTGACAATGGTTTTAAAACAAAGGAAATTAAGAAGCATTGGTAATGATGTGGAAAAGTTGGAACCCACCTACCTTGCTGGTGAAACCATTGTTACACCACTGTGGAAAAGGCCATAGTGGTCCCTTGGTAAGCCAGTTTTGAATTACTTCATGATCCAGTGTGTTATTTGGGGAGTTTTTGAGCATCTCATAACCCATCGAAGTAGACATATAAAATTATTCATCACAACCAGAAATTCAACTCCTGTATATACATCCAAAAGAATCAAAAACAGGTGTTCAAACTAAAATTTGTACACAGATGTTCACAGCAGCACCATTCACAACAGAAAAAATGGTGGGAACAAATCAAATGTCTAAGAATGAATGAATGGATAAACAAAATGTGGTGTATCCATACAATAGACTATTATTCATCCGTTAAAAGAACTGAAGAGCCAGGTGCAGTTGTACATGCCTTTAATTCCAGCTACTCAGGAGGCTGAGGAAGAAGGATCATAAGTTTGAGGCCAGCCTTGGAAGGTTAAGAAGACCCTGTCTCAAAATCTGAAAAAGTAAAAAGGGCTCAATGGTAGAGAACACCAGGATTCAATCCCCAATAGTCCCCTAAAAGGAATGAAGTTCTGAGTACTTATATATACCACAACATGGATGAACCTTGAAAAAATTATGCTAATAAACCAGTCAGGAAGACCACATAATTTAAGATCCAATTTATATAAAATATTCACAACAGGCAAATCCATAGAAACAGAAAATAGTTTAATGGTTTCCAGGGACTGGGTGAGGATGGAATGGAGGGTAAGTACTCAATGATCCTGGGTTTTATTTGGGGGGGGTGGTTATTACAATATTCTTGGAACCATAAAGCAGTAATTGTTGTACAACATTATGAATGCACTGACTACTACTTAATTATGTACTTTAAAATGATTAAAATGGTAATGTTATATTCAATTTCAAAAAGTCAAATAACAGAAATTATGAAGAACATTTATTTTTGTCTAAAATTTAATGAAATTTTAATAAATAGGAAGATGAACCAATTCTTCCTTCTTTTCTTCCTTCCTCAATTTTCCTTCATTTCACCTTTTTTCTGAATGATATAAGGCTTATCTGCATCCCTACATTCTTTTTACATTACATTTGTTTGCATTACAGTTCACAGATGTCATAATTAGAATATTTCCAGTTTTTATTTTAATCAATGCAAACAAACCTACTTGTTTTCAACAAACTTGGATTCTAACAGTGCCTGTATATCATGTACTAGGCACTTTATATACATTTGCTCTATTAATATAGGAGTTGAAGACTTAAAAAGCAAACAGAAAAAATGCAAAAGTAATGGGGAATGAGATTGGTCAGATTATGTTATGTACATATATAAATATGGCATAATGAATCCTACTATTATGTATGTACTAATAAAAATTTTAAACTGTTTAATTTTCAGAGAAGAAAAGAAATTTCAAGTTACTGAACATGAAATACCAACATAATAAACCTAATTTGGACATCCCTATTTTCATCTTGACAGAGGTACTCACTCATTACTACAATGAATATATACTGAGCACCTACTATGTGGGCCTCCATATGATGGCAGAATGAGATAATGTTCACTCAAAAACAACTTGAAGAAAAATCCATTAAGATTCATTTAGTCATAGAGGCAACCATAAATACTAGTCTGCAAAATGTGAAGGAATAAAGACTGTGTTTAAATCATTGGGTGGAAGAGGGGGTGACAGACAAGATCATTCCATGTATTTGTACATGTATCTATTTTCCTATCAGGCTTTCTTGCCATATACTACACTGAAGTCCCATTATTACACCATCTTTGGACTAGGGCAATGAAATTGCTTGGAAATATTGAGTCCATGATTCACCAAAGTATTTCAATCGCTGCCAGTGATTGAGCTTGGTCCAAGGGGATCTTATGCTAAATTCCATGCTATGTACTATATAGAGAGGATTTCATGATGTTTAGAGGCCTATATATCATGTTCTGGTTCCAAATCATCTACTTTTCTATTATTTTGTAATAAAAGAACTTTTGAACAAGAAAAAATTTTGACTTGAATTCCATCTTCTGCTCCTGACACCCAGGAGTTTAAGCTGTATGTTAAGAGGATACGACATAAGGATTTTTTAAAGCCCCATACACATGTATTACTGGAACCTGAAATCAGGAAATACTGCGAAAACCAGCAAACACGAGTTCTTGGGAAAATGAAGCTGGAGCAAACACAAGTTCTTGGAAAAATGAAGCTGGGCTCTTAAAAAAAAAAAAAGAGCAAAAATTACATAAAACAAACAAGCGAACCACACCCCAAATCTGAGTGTTTTGCTTATTGATGGGAGTTGCTATTAAGTTTCTCTGTTCATGTTTTTATTTATCATTCATAAGCCTAACTATGAAAACAAGCTAAGTCAAATACAAAATAAAAATGATAAGCAATTGTTGAATCAGCCAACAAGAGGAAAGGAAGTATCAAAGGCTGGGAATAGCAAGGGCTCTGTAATTTGCAGAAGCCTTAAGCTACTTTCTGGATTTCCTTACCTTCTTTTCACACAGGCTGAGTGGCAGTGCCTGGTATTTGTCACTTTAGCTTATCAGCTATACTCTGCTATGCCCCTTTCCTTCAGAGATGCTCATGCATATGTACAATTTTTAACCCCAGATAAAAGATTCCAAAAATTATTACAAGAACCCACTACCTTACTATGATGAGACTTGAGTATAGAAAAGGTGATTATATCCATTATTTCATTGGATATGTAACACAAATAATTCAAAACTTTCTAATCACATATTCTTCTGATATGCATATGTTCACACTAATATTCTCTAGGTAAATGTATTCTGTATTTTATGATGCCATCATTGTCTGTAAATCTATTTTGGCAGTAGCCTTAAAATGTCAAGGTTTACATAAAAGGCAAAGTTAAAAAAAATAGCCCCCAAATAAAGTCCTGTCCAAGACCATAAAAATCTTTGCTAATGATGTATAAAGTGGACTTTATCCTCAATAGCAGCAATGGGCATAGACATTCAGTACACAAATATAGAGAGAGCCCCCCTGGGGAACTAGAATGATAGCACCTATGTTTGGGAGAACTGATCCTCATGCTAGCAGTGAGCTTCTTTGCAGTTTTTAAAATTCAAAATCCTTACCTCCATGTGCAATGCACCTGGTTGGCTAGCTAACCTCTGACTGTGACAGTAAGTCTGCTTAATGGCACCTGTATAAACAAAAGCCTTGATGTGATCGTATTCCAAATCGGGCTCATCCAACATGCAAGTATTACTATAGACATGCCGTTCTGCATTCAGGCAAACAAGAAATGAGGACTCAGAGGAAAGAGCTCTTTTTCCAAGAGGATGGAAAGCAGAGCATTCTTTATCTGGTGTGATCAAGGAGGAAGCAAAGGGAGAGGGCCTTTTTCAATAAATATACAATTTATACAAAAACTTGAATAGTGAAACAAAATTGAAGAGGGAAATACATTTGCCAGTGAGGTGGGGAGGAGAGATTTATTCAAACATTAAAGCTCTCATGTTACCTCTGTTTCCGTTTGAGGTATTCGTATTTTAATATCTCTGCATTCCAGCTTCCCCTTACTGGCTATGAAGTGAAGGTTCTACCCTATGCTCATGATTATGCTGTCAGCTAAATGATCAATCATGCTATCACCAATTTTGCATCAAGACTTCACGGCAGGGTGAAATCAGAGAACAAAATGGCTGTGGGGGAAGAATTTGTTTAAATACAGCTAGTTTGGAGAACTGGCAAAATGGTAAGAAAAATGATGGGAAACATATGAAGTGTAAATGTATCTATCTTTAAGGCAGATCCATTTCAAAGCTTTCCACAGCATGAAAGTCATTGTGTGATGCATCTGAGTGTTTAGACTAGTAAAATACTGTAATCGGGTTGCAACTAAATGCCAATATTTCAGTCCATCGGCTGGGGCACTGATTTGTATTTACTGCATGTCTCTAAACTATCTGAATACACCGAAGGCTACTTATGAAATGAAGCCTGATTTTATATTTACAACCAGAAAAAATGTTTTAAGAAAACCCAATAGCTGCAATTCCCGAGTAACAGAAATAAAGGGGATCAGAATGACGGCTGGCGATAATCTTGACTAAATTATGTTAGAGCCTATTCTGCATGTGTGGAGACCTCTATGCAATGCAAGAGCCAGAAGAGAGAAGGAGCTGTAAGGTATAAACACCTCTGAATTGATTTGGAGGCAAGGTGTTCAAGAATACAGACAAGCCTGGGTTCTGATTCAGGATGGAACCTCTTACCAAACTTCAGTGAGCAAGCAAAGCCTACTTCTTTTAATATTGATAGTACATTTAAATGCAAGCTTTGATTGAATGCTCTCTAAAGATTCAACTGATGGAAATGATCTACCAGTATAAGGGCAGATCATGCTTGCTAAAAATCAATCATTTTAACTCTGCCTTTGTAATACATTCATGATACAAACAATCCTTTTTATGCAAGGCCTGCTATTAATCCTAATCGTATAGTGCTCTCTACTGGTGATAAATGATGTGAAACTTCATTAGATAGGGAAAGGCCTAATTAACTTCTCATTCTAGGTTCACACTAATAATCAAGTTCATTGTGCCACCGCCCAATTCACTACACAGGGTGATCAGAAGCCAAGGTTCCCCAAGACCCTCCCTCATGAATGGAGGCCTTGATGCTGAACTTCTTCTATTAATCACTGCAACAGGAGTACCCTCATTTCCAGAGCAGGAACACTTAGGTAGGTGGGCTGCAAGGTCTAATAAAAATGCTGAATGAGGAATCAAGAGTTGGACTGGAATTCTGACTTTGGGTCACAATAGCCTTATGACTCTGAGTAAGTCATTTTTGAGTTTTCATTTTCTCATCAGTGAAATAGAAACAATAATTCTAACACTATTTTACAAGGCCATTGTAGCAAATGAGATCATAGGTGAGACAGTATTTCATAAAAATTATATTATCATTACATTAAAAAAACAATATCTAGATTGATTAAACAAACTTTTAGTTTTTATCAGTAAGTTGGACTTTTGAAAACATAATCTCACATGGAATATTAATTTATAGAACATATTTTATTACCACAAATTTATTGTATTAAGATCAAATGTGGGCTGGGGTTGTGGCTTAGTGGTAGAGCACTTGCCTAGCATGTGTGAGGTACTGGGTTCGATCCTCAGCACCACATAAAAATAAATAAATAAATAAATAAATAAATAAATAAATAAAAGGCATTGTGTCCATCTACAACTGAAAAAAAAGATTAATACAAAAAGATCAAATGTCTAACTATTATTTTTATCAAGTCAGTTAATGAAAGTTTTAAAATTGGGTCATTATCAATTGCACTCTCATTTGCCTCCATCTTGAATTTATTTCCAGGCATCCATTGTTGGCCTAGTATCAGCAAAATTATGATTCATATAAATAATTAACTATAAATAATATTGGTTTGTTTAAATCTTCTCAAAATCTCACTATATTCTGTAAATAAAATGATCAAGAAGCTTGAACAGTAAGGAGATAATAATTATTGCTCATAAATATTCCCTATGTATACCTTCTAGATGTTTCTCTAAGGGCTTTTGTGTCCATTAACTCCTTTAATTCTTGTAGAAAGTCACCAAGTTTGTTTGTTTCTTTCTTTCTTTCTTTCTTTCTCTTTTTTACAGACAAGAAAACTGAGACAAAAGGACATTAAGAAATTTAATCAGAGCAGAGTCTGTGCTCTTAATCACTTTGTTATATCAGCTTCTACAGAGGACATGTTGCTTTGGAATTTGAATTACCAACATTTAGTACCTGATAGAAATCCATAACTGGAATGTGCTAAATTTGGAGTTAAACAATGAATGTGGTTGTTAACCAATTTAAATCTTCACTATTAGGCAAAATCGTTTCCCCAAAGTATCTTGCTCTGACAATATCATTTTTTAAATGTATGAGATACCTCAATGCCTATCCACCAAGTAATTTTTGGAAACTTCAAAGCAGGCAATTCTATTTTTTTTCCATAATGATTCCAACTTGAGGTTTTCAATTCTTTGCTAAAACTCCAACCATAATCTCAGTAACATGAAAGGCATATACTGTCAGATGAAGTCCCTTCTGCTTATTAAAATTCAGCACTAGAGAGGAAAATGATATTTTATCACCATAAAATCATGCCACCTCCTCTTGTTCCTAATGTTCAACTGTCTCTTGCACTTGGAAGAGAAGACACACCTGATTAACACCTGATAATTTAATTACTGATCCCAGCACACATATGCTGGAGTAATGACTTCAAGTGTAAAATCTATGTGTCAGAACATGTTTCATTTTAAAATTTTAATCTTCTTAACCTTAATTTCAGTTCTTAATCAACATGTAGAAAAATGTGTGTATTACTTTATTGCAAGGTCTGCAAAAAAACTAGGTGCAGTGGTGCATGCCTGTAATGCCAGCCGCTCCGGGGACTGAGGCAGGAGGATTGTGGGTTCAAAGCCAGCCTCAGAAACTTAGTGAGACCCTAAGAAACTCGGTGAGACCCTGTCTCTAAATAAAAAAGTGCAGAAAAGGGCTGGGGATATAGCTCAGTGGTTAATTGCCTCTGGATTCAACCCCCGGCACCAAAAAAAGAAAAGTACTTATTTGATTTAGCAGCATTAGGAAGTACTATTTACAATTAGGCATGCTCATAAAATAATATGTGGTCTACATACAGACATGAAAACATAGAAAAATAGAGAACATATGGGGAAATGTATTATCTGATAATAACACAAATCTAAAAATAAACACTAAAGAACACTAAACACTAAAGAATACTAATCTATAAATAACTTAAATTTGAAATTTTGAATTTCTTAAAATCAATACATTATCTACCTATTCTATTATAAATGTGAAATATCTAGTTAAAATAGACACCTCATTTTACATATCTGTGCCAATCATTACTTAATAACACTGCAATAAAGTTTACAAAATATATAAGAAATTTGATACTGTCTGATATTCACCAAATTAGAACCAGAACTAGAAATAGTACTTATTAGAGTAATGATTAGTTGTTTCAAAAGTGGAGATATATATGACTAGGTTGTATATTATTAGTCTTATTAGCTAAGACTATTAGATAATACTTTCATTTTTTAAAGATTTCCAAATATTCTAGACCAAAAGTATCCTCTTTTTTGACAAAGTATGAACATTTTGGTATTGCTTATCATCACACAGAAAATCTCAGATGAACACCATGTTGAGATTTCTTCAATCTGTTCAAGTGAAGAGGGTAAATAAGACTAGAGTAGGTCCAAGCAATGTAAAAGAGGCCTGACCCAACTGTCAGTTTATTTTTAGGACTTTGTACAGCCTGCTGCTCTAAGTTTAAAGAAACTTCAGAGCTTGTAGAGCTTGGTGCAGAAAGGAGTCATTATCTAGGTATGAGAAGCAGCCAAGTGGGCATGCTAGTCAGGGCAAACCTAGTTCCAGTGAAGATCTACCAGAACATGAACTCAGGCATGAAGACTGAACCAATATGGTAGAAGGGGGAAGGCTATAAATTGGAGAGTACATGAGTAACAAGAAACACCTGTGAGCTATATGTTCATGGTCAATGGCAATTAGGTTAATTCCAGAATCCTACAACTACAACGATTTTTGGCTCTTCTCAGATTGGATAGGCCCAGAAATGGACTGGACTTGGCCTTGAAAATCTCATAGATAACTGCAAATAATATTTCTCTTCAAAAGATGATGTCATCAGGACATCATAAAAAACACACATTCAAAAATATCATATGTATGTGCATGTATACATGTTCATGCACATGTAATTTGGGAGATTCCCAAATCATTTTACATTCTCATTCCAACTATCCAAACTGATTCCATGAATCACACTCAAAACACCTTTTTAAATCCATGGGGGACTCACCCACTTCTGGAGGAGATAAGGTCCTTATTTGATTTCCATTCTTATTTCCACAGATAGATGGAAATAAGAATGGAAATGAATCTATCTCAACCAGTCCTTTGACATTTTTGTAGTTGTTTCCTTATCTTTAAGAGCCCTAAAATTGGGCCTTCTCTTTTCATCAGTAGATAATTACATGACCCTATTAAGAATGGGTGACCCACACCCACTTGGCCAGTTTGGGGAGAAAGAAAGTACATATTTCATTTGATGTCCTTGGATCTTCCTTGTTTAGAAGAGTCTAACTTCTGTCAATAGATTTGACACACCTTGGTTGACAAATTTAAGGTGGGCACTTTGCAGGCTTTTCATTTTGCTTTACTTATCAGCCATACATCCACTTGACCTACAATTATGCTCAAAAAGCCACACCTCAAAAATACTCTCCTCAAAATCCAAACTTGTGTTCAGAAATTTCATGGGGCAACGAGGGTACTAGATTGATACAGGGAGACAATGGTAACTTCCAGTTGCAGCCATGCCAATTATTTGGCCTCAAGAGCATTCTGATCTTGAAAAATAAGAGGATGTTAGAAAACTGACAAGATATTGCTATGACAATGTTTCTCATCCCTTAGATTCTGCTCTAAACCTTTATTTCCAGATTTGTTCCTGTGTGGGTAGATAATATATAAAGCATTAGATGCAAAACCCCATGAATCTGTACATAGGTTTATGCTGTTTTCACAAGTCCTTCAAGATATCCTCGCTTCACCTATGGATATGGTCCTTTATCATCTGCCAGCCTATTTTCTCTCAAATGGTTCTAACTAAAATAACAACTGATCATTGTAACCTGGTACCAGAAAAAGAAGAGAGAGAAGTGAATAAATTTATCAGCAGAAGTTTCTCTAGGACCTATCTCCTCCAGAAGTGGGTGAGTCCCCCATGGATTTAAAAAGGAAAGTGGCCTGCTAAAGGGTCATAGGTGATATGACCCTAAATGAGACTTAAAAGCTACAATTCCAAGTTCAGGGTCACTTTTCCCTTGTTCATTGGAACTTATGAGGAAATAAAATATTTCTTTTAATTTTGTTTTTATTGCATTTCTGTGTAAGAAAAGATTATTTCAGTTTGTTGGGTACACTTTTGCTCCTTATTATTTATTCATAAGTATATTAAATTTCATAAACTCAAGTTACCAAATTCCAACCTGCTGATGAGGGTGAATCTTCATGCTTTCCATCTGTTCAACTGAGTCAACAAGATGCTCAGGCTTTGGCCCGTGTTTCCACAATCAGAAGCCAATTGGGGCTGCATTAACATTCTTCCTTATGTATGATATTCACTTTTCTTCACACAACAGGGAACAGAAAGAAGCTAAAGCTTCAGGCACAACCAAGCAATAATCAGTACAAAAAGTCTTCTCCCCTGCTCACACTGACCCTGTTATAGATCAGAATCAAGACTTTTTATCTAAACAGGAAACGAATTGATTGTTTTCAATTTCCAGCTGCCTTAATGTGATTGTACATTAATTCCGTGTTGGAAATAAGAGTTGGTAGAGACAAAAGTATTTTCTCAAGCAAAATTTTCAAAGGCTTCTCATCCAAGGCAGACTAATTGATTTATAGGCAGCATGACACTGGTAATGCTAACAGGAAATATAAAGAGAGGAACTAGCATTATGTCTCAGGCTCAGGCAATTTGCATTAGGAAAAGAAGAAAAAATCATTTCCAGAATCGTCTGCCAGCTGAAGTGCAGTTTTTAAATCTTGAAACCAAGTCACAGATGCAAAGGTCACCCAACCCAAAATTATGAGCATAACTAGGGGAAAAAAGCCCTTTATGTGTCAAGAACAGGAAGTGGTTTTCTGTTTCTGTACGAAAATTTACAGTTAGCAGCTGAAGGCAGAAAAAGCAATAAATTATGATAATTAAATCGAAAGTAGCTTGCTGTTTCCATTCAGGGTCATAGAACTTGATACCAATTCATGGCACAATATGGACAGAAAGCAATGTGCAGAATAAACAAATTATATGTTTAAAACTTTTTGAACTTAATTCTCTTATCTCTTAGCTCCTGTTAAGGCCACTTATGGGGCAAAAAAAAAAAAAAAAGAAGAAGAAGGATTAAGGAAAGATTAGTATCTTCACATGTGATGTCCACTAGCAAAAGTCAGTTGTCTATCCAGAAGCAAGTACCATTGGTAAGTATTAAAGACTCTTCCACTCCTGATCTCTCTCCTGATGGTACTACAACTGATTTTTTTTTAAATTTGCTATCTCCTACTTTGTTATGGGGACTATTTGATGTTGTTTTCAAACTATCTTCACAAAAGCCTGTGATGTAGATATTCATTCACTGGGTTTATAAACCAGATACACACACACACACACACACACACACACACACAGACACACACACACAAACATACAGGACAGTTATCCCTAGATACAATTTGAACTCCGGTGTGCTTTACCCTAAAGTTTTATTCTCAACATCATGTTCTTCTTGAGCACAGCAGCAGTGGGTTCTTTCCCTTGGTCCCAACTGACAGCTTAGAACCACAGAGTTCATAACTCAAGGTTGAAATTATTTCTCTATATATGACTTATAATGCTTATTATACCCAATCTTTTATTTCTTCTTCCAAGAACAATGGGGGGACAGGTCACACAGTTCTTTCTGTAATATTCCAATAAGGTTATAAACTCTTAGAAGACAAACACTGGATCTTAAGAAGAAAAATAATTTTCTCTTCAAGTTTTTATAATTTTTCTCCAATAATTTTTCTTTTCTCTCAGGTAGGACATTTCCACTTTATTGGGAGCATAGCAGAAACCTTCTATCCTTTTCTCTGACCCATTCTTGGCTTCTCCCCAAGGAAAGAAGAATGATGCATCAGGTTACTTGGTGTGAGGCAGAAGTCACTAGGCGGGCAAAGAATATTTTCTCTCTTTCCTTCTCTCTCTCTCCTTCTCCCTCTTGTCCTCTCCTCTCCCCTCTCCCCCCTCCCTCCCNTCTCTGACTCCCTTTCTCCCCTCCCTTCTTCCCTCCCTGTCTCTCCCTCTCCCTCTCTCTCTCTCTCTCTACACACACACACACACACACACACACACACACACTTTATTGGTCTTTCTCTGGGAGGCTCCAATATAGGTAAGGTTGTTTGAATCTAGCAAAAAGTTTATTTTTCTTAGGTTAGTTCCAATTCTAGGGCTGGGGAAAGCAGATATACGCAACTATTTGACTTCAAAACTCCCCAAAAATGTTCTAAATAATTTTATGTATCATTGAGTATTTTGTACCCTTAGACATCTAATAAATATTTGTTGAGTGAATTAATTTGTATTATAAATGTGGCATACAATAATAGTTAACATTACCTATATTACAAATAGTGAATTGATTGGATTTCAAGGAAGACCTGGTCTTACAGTTTTATGTCACACAGAATTACAAAATTCACTGGAAGTGGGGAATTATTAAACTGAATTCAACTGAATTATTAAACTGAATTCAATTCCTCTCCCTGATAATCTTGAACAATACATATTATTTATCTATTGTGGCACAACAATTTACCACAAACCTGGAGGCTTAAAACAATACCCATTTTTTTTTTCTGGGAAATGCCATATGTAAGGTTTTTTTAAAAATTGTATTCATTTATTTATTTTTTTGGTCATGAGTATCAAATTTAGGGCTTCATGCATGCAAGGCAAACACACTACCCCTGAGCCACATCTCCAGCCCAAAACAGTACCCATTTTTTAGCTCATTCTTCCATAGATAAAAAGTCTAGGCAGACTCATCTAGTTTCTCTGCTTAGGGTCACACAAAAACAAAAATCAAGGTGTCAAAAATTTTTAAACCAAGGAAGCTAAGTTGGGCCCTTATCCTTAGGCTCTAGGGAAGAACTGACCTCTAAGTTCAGTTACATTATTGACAGAATTCAGTTCCTGAAAGCTATCAAACTGAAGTCTCCATTTTGTTGCTGACTGTTGGTTGTGGACCACTCTTAACCCCAAGAAGCCATTCTCAGATGCCTTCCACAGGGTCCTCCCATATTAAAATCAATAATAGTGTATCAAATCTATTCTCATTCATTGAATCCCTCAGACTTTATCTTCTCTTACAAGCTGTTGAAAACTCCCTTTTAAAAAGGTTCATATGATTAGATTAGGTGAGCCCCCACAATATCCTTAAGGCCAAAGATCTAGTAACCTTAATGTCATCTGTAAAGTTCCTTTTGTTATATAACATAACATAATTATGGAAGTAACAAGGCCAGTGTCATGGTGGCCACCTTATATAACTCTGTCTCAGAAAGACCTAAGTAGACAATTAAATTATTCTGACACTTTTTAAAATTGTAAGACAGATTTTAAGATTATTTAAATATGTTAGGGAGTATTATAATAGGGAAGAGAAACTGAATTCAACTCCAAATACAACAAAGACAGCTGGAGATTTACAGCCAATAATCAGAATGAGAGAATCAGTGGATAGAAAATTATGAAGAGGATCTTAACTGGATATCAAGTAAGGAGATTTCTGCTAACCCAGCTTTAAAAATTTTTTGCTAATAGTAGGCTCAGAACTTACATATCAAGGGTTGGTGGTGAAGAACTTGACTGAACATCAAGAGAGGGGAAATAGGAGCTTGACTGGAAATCAAGGGTAGGAGGATTCTGGATAAACTGGCTTAGCAAGATTCTTTGCTAAAACAGAATTCAGTAGACCATGTAGAGGCCTACTTGAGACAAGGGCTCAAAAGAGCCTGACTAAAGTTTGGATAAGGGAATCTTTGTTTAAAATAATGATTGTCTTATAAGCAGGGAGGCCTATCCAAGGCTCAACATGTAAATAGATAGAATGAGTGATTAACCCTATAATTATGTGCAAGGGATTTCAATAAATTTGCCAAAAATATCTCCTTGTTCCAGATATTCATGTGGTACCATCTCAGGAAAAGGAGAATGATGGGGACAGGTAAACAGAAAAGGAAAGTGAGTAGGTATCACAAGCAAATCAGCACAATTACATATCATAACACGAATGCATTAATACATTTTAATGAAAAACATTATTTAATCATAAAATATAAACCAAATATGAAGAAAAATGTTGCCAATACATATGCCTTAGCATGTTGGCCAAAGTTAAGATTGGTTGGTAAGTAGATTCATTGTTTGGTTGATAGAATTTCTTAGATAAAACTACATAATTCTTCCCTTTATCTCAGACAATATAACTAAATAAGGTCATTCTTGTTTGATTATGACACTCAGATGAAAACATTGTGGGGTCTCCAGCACTGGATCTGGATTAAAATTCTGATCTCCTCCTCCAATATATCCTTAAGGAACAGCAGCCTCAGCTGACAAGCTGCAAATCAGACTTACTAAGATTGTTAATGTACTTGATCATCTTGTTCAGGATTCAGGGTCCAGACATAATTTGTAGATTCTGTTTAGGAACTATCTCAGTATGACAATGGGCAAGTATGCATAAATCATGTTTAGTCTGTAAACCTTCCAAAACAGTGTTACATTCAGAAGTACAGCTCCAATTGCCACCTCTAGAGGGCGTTTACACCTTGGAATTTTTGACAGCTACTACATCTTTTGCTAAACTGTATATTTAACCAGTCAGAAGTTAAACTGCTTCGTGGGTATTTTTATTCAATTCCATGATGAAAAAGAACCCACAAAGATTGCATTTGTCAATAGTATACTACAAAAAATGGTTTCACATTGGTGCCATTTACTGAGAGAAAGTCCCTGTATATGCTGAAACAACTTTAGAATACTTTCAACTATGGGGCCTTCACTGTCAACTTGTATTACAAAAGGGAGATTCAGGCTTGCAATTACAGCTGGTGCTCCAGGCTCCCACACCACTATACAAGTGTTTAGTCTTAATACCTATCCTGTCAGAACAAATCTCTACCAACTTCACTTAACTACCCCAGCCAATCCTCAACCACCCAAGTTTGAAGCCAATTTAGGGATGCTTCTCAATACTTTTCAACTCTGAACAAAACTGTCACAACCAAGTAACTGTCACATCCACAAAGCCTTGTCCATAGATTTCTATGGAGAATAAGGTGATAATGATCCTTGTGTTCCTATTTAAAACATATAGAGCAGTGTAAATAGAAAGACCTAGACATTGCTTGCTTTTTCTTTTTAGGACCAGAAAGTGTGATACTAATAAACTTCCATGCTTTTTCCAAGATTGATGTCTACATTCACCAGTCAAGGGATGTTTTTCCCGCCAAAAAGAAAAAAAAAAAGATTTCCTCTTAGAGAATACACAAAAATGGAGCAGTAAGCAAAGGAAGACTTTAAATCAGTCTTCTAACCCAGTACTTCTCAAACTTTAATGTGAGAACGAATCATCTCTGGAGCTTGTTAAATTGCAGGTTCTACATTTCTAACAAGCTCCCTGGTGAGGCCTGTGTAGCTGATCTGCAGATCATATACTGAGAAACAAGGAGTTTGCCCTATCTCCAAAACACCCTATTCCTGCCTGCAAAGTAGCCCATCTTTGTCACTAAAGATAGACATGGCATTTGTCACCTTATTTATCCCCCCCACACACATACACACAATTTCTCTTCTGCTACACATTGACAGGTTGAGTATTTTTCCATGTGTATTATTGCTTATTAATGTTACCTGTTGTTTGTTGTATTACGTTAATTGGAGGAGAGGAGCCACCTGGACTCCAGTGAAGTTATTTAGTTGTTTTTTCCCCTTGGTATCTCTAGAATACCTTCTAGTCCAAAACTACAGCTTCCTGCACAGCTGGAACAATCCAAAATTCTGCCCAACATTACATAGGCAATCAATGGAAGTATAGCAAGAGTTTTGCCATCTTGTCTCTAGAACCATATATATAATTCCTTGATGAAACACTTAAAATGCTTCTCATCTTGATTAACCCTCCCCACCCCAACTAATGCATAGTAAACAGATTTTTCAGGACAGTTCCAAGTTCAAGGGCTTTCTGTCTTTTTAGTGTTCTCTCAAATTCTACATTTTTTTACCCAAAAGTACTTCGTCTCTTATCTAGACACATCAGAAGTAATTTTGTCATATGTTCTGAGGTGTGTTTTAGATTCTTTTAGACTTAAATGGAAGTGAAAATTATCTGGCAGGGAGCATTTCCAACTAACCATCTCTACTGTCTCATTTTCTGAAAAATCTAAAGCCTTACAAACATTTCCATAAAAACTCCATGGAGGGAGGCATGGTAAAGGTTTCTGCCCTAAGTTATTGAATTCACACTTAGAGGGTTCTGTCTCAAAATATATTAAGCTAAATTCCTCCAATTTTTATCAAGACAGGGATTCCAGAAACTTTTCAAAGAATGATATCTTTTCCAACTCCTGTAACTCATCATGAAAGTATCAACAAGTCAGCAACCATACACCCCATTCCTACTCATAATATTATTAAAAGAAAAATGGCTCACCTATCTTGACAGCCAGAGCCCACAGTCTTTTAGATCAGTAAAGAGCTGTCTGCTGTTCTTGTGCTTTCAATCACCAGCAGGAGGAACTTTAAAAAAGAACTCACCTCCCTCTCCTTACTACAGATTGTGAGGATTCAATGCTCCTGTGGAATTTACAGCACCCAGCACCTGCCAGAGGTTAAGGGGTCAATAACATCAGCTACTATTCTCTCTGTGCCTTTGATTCTGGGTCTGAAAACAAGAATGGTAGATAATTCTGCAAAATAAGATTAGGTAAATTGTGCCCACCTAATAGGGTTGTGAAAATTAAATTCCTTGATTTGTCTATGTCAATCTAATGAATTTAGAACATTGCCTGACAATGTAGTAAGTGCCAAACAAGTGTTAATAATTTATTATTCCATTTTAATACTGTTAATAATTATAATAATCACAGAGCCCCTTGAGATCATGGGACTGTAAAACCTGACTTCATTAAGCACCAGCTTTTCTTGGAGGAGTCTCTTGAGAATTTGAACCCAGCAGAGCTAGCTGATTCTATGGTTAAGCATATGCCCTAGTGCAGTGGCTCCACCCCCTCTACTATGGAATATAACTGCAAGGTTTTGAAAAATACAGCTCTAAGAGCTCCACTGAAGAATTTTTAAATTTTTTTAGTTGCATATGGACACAATACCTTTTATTCATTTTTATGTGGTGCTGAGGATTCAACCTAGTGCCACACATACTAGGCAAGTGCTGTACCACTCAGCTACAACCGCAGCCCCTCCACTGAGGAATTTTCAAAATGGGGTAAAAGCATCTTTGTCACAAGAGCCACAGATGACTCTGATGTATGTGACATTTTGAAGAGGACTGCCTGAGAATCTTTCATGGTCCTTTGGATCCCTATGAGACTTTCCACTATTCCATTACAAAAGGCATCCAGAGTCATACTCAGTGGGCTAAATCATTCCTGACAATAAGTTAGGGGCACAGGAAAAGGTGATTACAGGTATAAAAATATGAGCTATCATGAAAGATGAAAAAATCTGTAATTATTTAACTTGAAGCAAGAAGCCTAGGAGGGAACTTAATCTTGAAGAAGCAGACGAACAGGGATTACATAGTAATGAGAATACTTCTTCTCCCTAACTGTTCAGAATAGAACCAGACAAATAAACCAACACAATAGATTTAGACATGCTCCAATCAATCAGCTGACACTTATCCCATGAGTTAGAGGACCTTCAAAATCTTCATATGTAAGCTAATACCTATAGAGCATTGTCAATACTGACCATTTAATGTTAGCAATCCAATGATGCAGGTGCTGTCTTTATCACCATCATCCCTGTTGTTAAAGATAAGGAAACTAAGTCATCAAGAAATTAATCTACTTGCATTAAGAAGAAAATTCCTTAGACCAATTCAATTGAATAGGGTTTATTTGAGCAAAGTAAAACAAAACCCATTCATAAATTGGACAGCTCCCCAAACCAGAGCAGGTTCTAAGAACTCCAAACAAAGATATGATTTGACAGTGCAAGTAGGAAAACAGAATAGAGATGTAGAAAATAACTTCATTGGCTACAGACTAGTCAATCAACTGATTGTAGCTTAACTAGTTATTTTTTTACAGCCTAATCAGCTAATGGATACTGAGCCCTGCAACCAGCCAGATGTGAATTAGTATGATTAAACTCTATATTAGTTTAGTCTTTTGGGCCTAGTGCAAGTGCTCAGTGCAAATCCATGCTCTTCTACAAAATTTTATGTAACACTTATCAAATATCATACAAATAAGAAATGCTGGAATCAAAATCCAAACGCAATGTTATGCTAGAATCCATACTCTTAAGCACTACTTTATACTATATTTCATATACTAAATTTATATTTACCATTTATATTTATATTTAATATACTGTTGCCAAATAAAGGAAAAAAAATAAACTGCCCCAGATTTCTTCCAAACCTGTGTTACTGTCTTCTTGGTTTATATTTCCATGATATCATCAATACCAATGAGCAGCTAGCTTAGAATGAAAAATGTAGAATTGTATGTTACTTATTTATAGGATGTTGATAGACTTTTTCTGTGCCTTGATTTTTATTCATGTAAAATGGAACAGTAGCTTTTAGGATGATAAATATTCATGAGATAATGATATGTAAAGCCAAATGAAATGTACTATTCAAAAGATTTATGAAGACTACACATATTAGTTAGATACATAACTGCACTTCAAATCCTGATTTCTTCCTAGAAGGATGCATTTCCACATCATAATGAAGTTGTTTTGCAGCCTTCTCTTTTTATTTTAACTGTAGGAAATGCTACTACATTCACTAGTTGATGTATATGGATTTTAAATGAATTGTAAATAATTATAGAAGTTCTTTCAGTATTACCATAAGTTGTCAAGGTGCAGATTAAATAGTTTATAATGATGATTGCTCAGTACATTGATTGATAATAAGGTAACTCATCAACCTGGTTTATTATTAATATACCATGTAAAATCTGGATTACTAATTAAAAAAAAACAATAAAACTATTTGCAACAGAAGCCTGCATTGAAAGTTCTTGGCCTTTCTCTTTAAGAGTTTAAAATCATTTAGACAATAATAGGTAGGATGAGGGAAATAAAGCTGTTAGGATTTGCTTTCAAAGAAATCTATCAAAAAGTTCATGATCATCCCGGAATGGTGCACATGCCTATAATCTCAGAGACTTGGGAAGCTGAGGCAGGTGGATCACAAACTCAAAAACTTAGCAAGATTCTCTCTCAAAATTAAAAAAAAGTGGGCGAGAAATAGCGACATACCTCAGTGGTAGAGCACCATTGGATTCAATCACCAGTACCAGAAAAAAACAGAGTTCATGATGAACTAGTGAGTACCAGGGAAATGCAGTGGTGAGTTGCTAGAGTACCTGCAATAGTCTACGGTACTACACTCAGGGTAGGCTAGCATATGAGGAAAGGAAAACAAATCCCAATGAAGACTGTGATTCACTCTCCTCCTACCGGAGATTAGGGTTATCAGAGTGCAATCTTGTGCTTTGCTGTCATGGACTCATTCACTGAAGTTTGATTAATGAGAAAGAGATTTTATGGTTACTTAAACATGGAAGAATTTGGGGGATATTCTGTTAGCAAGAATGTGTGTGTGTGTGTGTGTGTGTGTGTATTTTACAGATACTTCTGAGGCAATCTGATTTGGAAACCACCATTGTATATCATACACTAATGGATTCAATTTTTGAAGGATGAGAAAAGAAACACATATCACTGAAACTATACTAGAGATAAATTTATTTTAATTTGATTATTTGTAAGATAAAAATAAAAACTTACCTTATCTCCAGTAGATTATTATCATTCTCTTTCCTTATCTAGCCTTGTAATTAGAAAAGATATAGGATGAAGAAATGAACTGCCAATACTAACCCCAGGAAAACATCACAGTTACTTACAAAGATGTATGGTAGATGCAAATCCAATATCTGACTGGAAAACTTCCACCTGGATGTGTCAACAGAATCTCCTATGTCAAATTCTTCCTTCCCAAATCTGCTCCTCCTATTGTTCTCTTTCTTTGCATAAGTGAAAGGAGGATTGTCTAACTGGATCATATATGAAGATTGGGCATTCAAAATAGTGGTTCAATAATGATCTGGAAATAGCCATGGGAATCCAACAGAAAGGTAGCCCCACTTTGAAACCCCTTTGAGACTGGGAGCATAAGAGATTGGCATGTTACTCTTGAAAGTGGTACAAAAACAGGGGTACTCAGAAATCCAATCTTCAGTCAAAGCAAGGAGATGTTGGAGATGGTTAGAGAAAGTACTGAGATAACATGAAACTTCTTAATAGTGAAACTGGAGTTTCCAGAAGCAAAGTGAAAAGGCTAAGAGGGAAAGGAAGAAAGGTGTAGAACAGGGGTGACTCCTGAAGAGAACAGCTAACAGAAAAGATTTAGTTTCCAAAATAGGATTGTGATTCCTGGACTGGAGGGTCACCTAATGCGGGATTGTGTCTCACCTCTCGGAGTCTGCACAACGCCCACTGGTAGGCACTTAGTAATGAACAGGTAAATGCTGAACAACTGGTTATCCAAGAGTGGTTGGTAGTATTTGAAGATTTCATGCAAATTTTCCCAGCATGGCTGATTTCAAGTTGCCAATCTTATATTACTGAATGCAGAGTTGGGGAAAGATGTGCACTATCGAGTTCTTGTGAGAGGGCATGCATTAGTCCTAGCATACCCCTGGTGCTCATTAAACATTTACTAAATTCACAAGATGAATTTATGTCTGGAATTGAATGACAGGAAAGAGAAATGTCCATTCCTCTAATTAACAAACGTCCATGTGTAGGATCAATCGTGTTTGTCAAACAAAAGCAGATACTGACTTTTTATGATAACCAACCTCAGACAGGATAAACATGAACATTGCCTCCCTCTGTCCTCTTGCCTTTTTCATATATTTTGTATTCTCTCAAGTTGGGAAGGGCATGATCCTACAAAATGGAGTGCTTTGACTATGTACCCTTCGTATTTTCATTCCTGGCCACTGATAGTTGGGACATAGGTGCAGAGGTCAGTCTCAGCTTTTAACTTCAAATAGGTTGGTATTAAAATAGCTATTTTACCAGACTGAGCAATTTCTCACATGTATCCCATATTTTCTCTTACATGTAGAAAATTTTAAAAACAAATAAAAGATGACCTTAATGTAAGAGAGGGATTACTAGAGAAAGGAAAAGATACCCAGGGGAGGAGGTAAAGAGGAGAGGGCAAGAGAGAGTAAAAAGGAGGGTGAAACATGATCAAAGCATGATATATGCACGTAAGGAAATGTCACAGTGAACCCCATCAATAGGTATGATGAATTTCTATTAGTAATCATAATTTTAAAATAGTGACAATACCAAATGCTATAGAAGATGTGGTGACTAGATCACTCTTATATTCCTAGTAAAAAATGTAAAACCAACACAGCCACTCCAGAAATTATATAGCATTTTCTTATAAAACTATATAATTATTTACCATAAAACCTAGCAATTGTACTATGGGCCATTTATTTCAGATAAATGAGAATTTATGTCCACATAAAAACCTGAATATGTGAATATTCATAGTGGTTGAAAACAGAAAGCAACCAAATTTTGCCTTGTACAAACTCTAGTATGTACCTATAATTGAATACTAGTCATCAACAAAAAGGAATAAAATATGGACATGTGCTTCGACTTGAATGGACCTCTAATGCATCACTCTGAGTGAAAGAAAGTCAATATCAAACGATTACATACTGGGGCTAGGGACGTGGCTCAAGCAGTAGCGCACTCACCTGGCATGCGCGGGGCGCTGGGTTTGATCCTGAGCACCGCATAAAAAATAAAATAAAGATGTTGTGTCCACTGAAAACTAAAAAATAAATATTAAAAATTTTCTCTCTCTCTCTCTCTCTCTCCTCTCTCTTAAAAAAAATTACATACTGGGCTGGATGTTGCAGCTCAGTGGTAGAGCACTTGCCTAGCATTTATAAGGCCCTGGGTTCAATCCCCCAGCACCTCATAAAACTAAACAAACAAAATAAAGCCAAAAATTTACATACTGCATTATAGCAATTATATAATAGCCATTAAGTAACAAAACCATAAAAAATGGAGAAAAGATCAGTTGTTGCCAGGGACAGGGACCAGGAATGGGTGTGACTATAAAGAAGTAGCACAAGGGAGTTCCTTTGTAATAACAGAACAGTTTTGTATCTTCATTATGATGGTGATTACACAAATTTATATATGAATCAAATGGCTTAGAGCTACACACACACACACACACACACACACACACATCAAACACATATAAAAACCAGTGAAATACAGAGAAAAACCCACATAAGTACAGTTATCTCATACTAGACAAAGACACCAAAAACATATATTGGAGAAAAGACAGCCTCTTCAACAAATAGTACTGGGAAAACTAGAAATCTGTATGCATCAAAATTGAATTAAACCCCTATCTCTCATCATGCACAAAACTCAACTCAAAGTGCATCAAGGACCTAGGAATTAGACAAGAGACCCTGTGTCTACTGAAGAAAGAGTAGGCCCTAATCTTCACCATGTCAGCTTAGGAACTGGCTTCCTTAACAAGACTCCTAAAGCACATGAAATAAAATCAAGTATCAAGAACTATGTAATGTTTTGAACAGCCAACAATAAAAAATTAAAAAAAAAGAATCAATAAATAGGATGGATTCAAACTAAAAAGCTTCTTTTTCATCAAAAGAAACAATCAGTGAGGTGAATAGAGAACCTACATCTTGGGAGCAAATGTTCACCACACACACATCAGATAGAGCACTAATCTCCATAATGTATAAAGAACTCAAAAAACTTAACACTCCAAAAACAAACATCCCTATCAACAAATGGGCTAAGGAACTGAGCAGACACTTCACAGAAAAAGAAATACAAACAATCATTAAATATATGAAAAAATGTTCAACATCTGCAGCAATTAGAGAAATACAAATCAAAACTAAGATTTCATCTCACTCCATTCAGAATGGCAATTATCAAGAATTCAAGCAACAATATGTGCTGGCGAGGATGTGGGGAAAAGGTACATTGATTCTTTGATGGTGGGATTGAAAAATGGTGCAACCACTTTGGAAAGCAGTACAGAGATTCCTTAGAAAACTTGGAATAGAGCTACCATTTGACCCAGCTATCCCACTTCTTTTCTATACCCAAAGGACTTCAAATCAGCATGCTACAGTGATGCAGCCATCTCAATGTTTATAGCAGCTCAATTCACAACAGCTAAACTGTGGAAACAACCTAGATGCCCTTCAGTAGATGAATGGATAAAGAAACTGTGGTATATATACACAATGGAATATTACTCAGCCTTAAAAAAGAATGAAATTAGAGCATTTACAGGTAAATGGATGGAGTTGGAGAATATCATGCTGAGCAAAGTAAGACAATCCCAAAAAACCAAAGGCCTAATGTTTTCTCTGATAAGTGGATGCTGATCCATAATGGCAGGGGCAAGAGAAGAATCGAGAAACTTTGAACTGAGCAGAGGGAAGNCAAAAGATAACTCAGCCCAGGCTGGGAAGAAGGTTAATTCTACTTCCACCATGATTAAGGAGCAAGAGAGAGAAAAGAGGAAGAAGAAAACATGTCAGTTTTAAAAGAAGCCACAGTGGTGGAACAGCAAGTGTTATATTCAAAGCATGAAGTGGACCCTTGTTATATAATTACTGATTATTAAAACAAGAAATTCATCTGTCTCTTAAGGAGCTAATGGCCCAATGTGGGAAGAAGACGTGTAAACATAAATTTATTATGCTAATTATAAGGTTAAAGTTGGTCTTCTTATTCTATATTGTTTTGATTTTCAGGCGGTCAGTTGTGGAGGGGGTGGCTTTTATACTGATTAATATTTGTTGTCTTGAGGCAGGATATCCAAATTCTGAAATGCCAAAAATGTATGGAGAATTGGTTCAGAAGGAGAAGTTTGGGTATCAATGATATGTTTTGGTGAAAGCTAAGTGTCTACAGCAGTTGAACATTGGAATGTGGGAGATGTTTGGGAAATTAGTTCATAGACGAAGATTTGATGGAGGATGTGCAGATGATACAGTTGAATGGAGTTTGAGTGTGCTGGTTTTGGCTCCATGAAATGCACATTGAAAAGTATGATAAACTTTTTGCTTCATAGTCTATTACCCATTTCTTCAAGATATGAAATTAATGCAAGTTATAAGCCATAAATAAGCTTTATGATATTAGTATGGTCTTAGAGAGAATGGGAAAAGAAGACAGACTAGGATTTAAATAAAAACAATAAAAAATAGATCATTTTATATCTAACCAAGGTCCTACCTCAGACACAGAATAGATTACACACATGAATGTTTCCTCTGATGAGTCAGAATGCAAGAATTTATGGCCTGTTTTGAAGCATTCATGGAACTAATTAGAACCTACTTTAAGAGAAAAATTAAGTCTTCATTACCATTTGGACAGTTTTCATTTTGTCAGTATGATATGAATCTTTGCTTCTCATACCCAACTTTTTAAAAATTTTCACTGGACCCTGAAGTGTAGCTCCAGTAGATTTGTTTTCTGAATCACATTGTAAGTATCCAGCTCTGTGGACGTCTCATAGCTTTTCACAGAATGATTCAAGATTGAGTCATTCTTTGTCTTCCAAGTTCTACTCCTTCAGTTGTTCTGGTTGAACAAGTTTATCTTACAGTACTAGCTGAGCTGCCTGACACCATACTACACAGTGCATGATACTGATTTCCCTAATGATGGACAGGAGAAGGTACATGATCATGAAGTATACCTTTTAGTTTTTTAGATTTTGAAGAATTCTATTTAGTTTTAAAATGACTTTGCATCATCAGTACATTTTTTGAGCTACTCAAGGATTTGTTAATCTCAAAACTGTTGGCATTTGGGCTGGGTTACTTTGTCGTGGGGTGTTGTCCTAGGCATTGTAAATGTTTATAAGGATCCTTGACCTGTACCTAATAAACACCAGCAACCTGCCTTTCCCAGTGAGGACACCCAAATGTGTGGACAGCAACTGCGAAAAGTCCCCCAGGAGACAAATTTAGGCCATGTTAAGAAACACTGAGCAAACCTATTAGATACAAGTCAAAACAAAGGGGCTGTGATGTGTGGATACTTGTACTGGCTTTGAAATTAGAAAGATCTAAATTCAAATCTCAGCCCTATCTTTAATCAGTGGTACCATAGTTGGGGAACTTAATCCTTATGGGTCTTTATTATTATTATTGTTATTATTTTAGTTGTAGATAGACACAGTATTTTTATTTTACTTATTTATTTTTATGTGGTGCTGAAGATCAAACCTGATGCCTCACACTTTCTAGACAAGTGCTCTACCACTGAGCCACAATCCCCCCCACCCCACTTTTTGGCATTTTATATATACATGGAATATAACTTATTCTAATTAGGATCCTATTCTTATGTTTGTACATAATGTGGATTTACCCTGGTCGTGTATTCACATACAAGGGTAGAAAAGTTATGTCTGATTAATTCTTTCCTATTCCCTCCCCCCATCCTTTCCCTTCAATCTCATCCAATGGACTTTGATTCTTCCCCTCCCCACCCTCCCTTGTTGTAGGTTAAAATCCACATATCAGAAATAACTTTGGCCTTTGGTTTGGGGGCACTGCCTTATTTAACTTAGCATGATATAAAATACAAATTCTGATTCAGAAGATCCAAAATAGGGCCTGAGATAGTGCATTTCTAGCAACCTCTCACACTATGCCCATGTTACAGGTCCATTTTTGAATATAAGACATATAGCTTACCCAAGCTCAAAATGATCACAAAACAGTTCTTTGGAATAGAAAGTAAATGCAATTTCATTTATAATCATTTTTATTGAGATAAATTGCAGGAAATTTACATCATTAAGGCCTCATAACAAACTTGTAGTCACATTAGATTCTCAAATTTGACAAATAAGCTAGGGCCTGTTTCAACCAATCAAAGACTTCCATCCAATAAATTGTGTGAAAAAAGTGTATGATGATTCAAGAGGCAGAGCTACAGAATTATTAGAAAACAAATTCTAAGTAGATTAAAGAGGCAATGATTCTCTACTGAATTAAAAAGAATTTCTATGGATAAATGCAATATATAATAATAATTAACACTGAGCACTTATTCTGTGCCAGGTACTATGATAACTTTTTAAGTTCATTATCTCATTTAATCTTCACATCAAAGCAATCAAGCAGAGATTATATTTTTCCCATGTTAGCACTGAGGACATTATTTCTAGTCCTCACAAATAATAATTTAGGTATCATTATCCAGATTTTATAGGCAATGAAACTGAGTCATAGAGAGATAAGGTAAAATGCCTAGAGTCATCCATTTATCATTTGGCAGAGTGCAGTTTCCAACTCAAAGGCACACTCCTTACTGAACTGCCTCTTTGAGAAAAAGAGAATTACCTTAGCTGCATGCAAATCATACACTCCTGCATGCCCCAAACCATCAACACAATTTAAAAAGCAAATAATAAACTAGGGAACTATTAATAACAAACATATCAGAAGGTAATTATGCTTAATATGTAAAGAGCTGAACAGAAAAACACTAGGATCCTAGTAGAAAAAGAGATCAAAGGCAGGTATATGCACACTCATATGCAACATGGATATATCTGATGAGAGGGAAATTGGCCAGAACATTAGTAAGTATATCTTAGTGGTTAAAATATTAAATTTTTAAGTCTTTATTCCTTTTTTGTATTTCTTTACATTGTCTACAATGAGTATATATTACTTTTATAATCCAGAAAAAATTAAAGCTAGTCATCCTGGCTACAGCTAACCATGGTTTCATTGTAATTCCTAATCTCATGCTCCATTGTTCCATGGTAGTTCATATAGCTTTTGACAAGTTTCTCCAGGTCAACATTCATTTGTGTTTTCATTCATTCATTAATTCATTTGTCCATGTAGTAAATATTTATTGAGCATGTACCAGTGTATAGCAAGCAACAAATAAGTGAAATACACAGACATGAACATTGCACATACAAAGCTACATTAGGAGACAGAGTTAAAACTTATTGTATGATTGATTGATCATAAATGGTATGTAAGATTTCCTGATTTTTTGCAGATAGTTACCTGTACTCTGCTTAGTCCCACCATCTCCACAGAGGCTATGAAAGACCCCCTGTCTACTGAATAAATTATGTACCAGTCTTGTATATGAGGGTTAGAGGTATTTTAACATATATACTATCTCTAATTACTTTTGTAATTGAACTATTTGAGATAATTAGATTGACATGTACTTATAATAAATAATACAGAGAGATTACATATGCCTTTTGACCAGTTTAACCAATGATAGTGTTTAGCAAAACTCAAGTAAAATATCACAATCGGGGTATGGCTATTGATGATCTTCTTATTTTATTAGTATCTCCCAAGTTTTACTAATACTCACTTGTGTTTTTGTGCTTAGGTAGAGTTAATTATATGTGATTTTATAACCATGTAGATTTATGTGCCTAGCACCACAGTTAAGACACAGACCAGGTCCATCACCACAACCTTTATACCATACTTACCTTCTCCTTCATCTCCTCCCTGACCTGCTGGCAGCCACTAATCATTTCCACTGAAAATAAATGGGCAAAACATGAAGAGATGTTTCAGGGAAAAGGATGTACATATAAAAAATAAACATACAAAGATATATTCAAGAATCGGCTCCTAACGAGTGTAACTCTACATCATGTACAACTACAAGAATGAGAAATTATACTCCATTTATGTATGTTGTGACAAAATGCATCCTACTATCATGTATAACTAATTAGAATAAATTAAAAAATTAGAAAGATATATTCACCATCATTAGCCACACAGGAATTTCAAATTCAAACCACAAAAGATATCACTATATACCTATCAGAATCACTAAAATTAAAAAAAAAAATAGTGAGAACACCAAATGGTGGCAAGGGTATTGACAAACTGGGTGACTTACACATTGATGGTAGGAACATAATATGAAACAGCCACTCTGGGAAAAAAAATTGCCAGTGACTTATAAAACTAAACTTGCAGTGATCATACAGCCGAGTAATTGCACCCTTGGACATTTACCCTAAAGAAATGAAAATTTAAGTTCACCCCAAAATCCATACACAGATGTTGATGGCAGCTTTATCTTTTATGGCAGCTTTATTTGTAATAACTCCAAATTGACAACCCCAGATATACTTCATCAAATGAATGAATAAACAGACTGTGGTACAGCCATCCCATACATTACTATTCAGCAATATACACCTCAGATGAAATTTCAGGACGTTGTGATTAGGTGGGAAAGAAAAGCCAATTCCACAAGGTTGTACAAAGTATTATTACACTGGCTGGGCACAATCAGGAGCCACTTGTCAAAAGAAACCAACTTTATTTTTAGAACCACACACGCCAAACAAAACAGCCTCTCAGGAAAAACCCTCAGAGCCCCAACTGCCACCACCGGCTTCCCACAAGCCTCTCTCTCCCACACAAGCCTCTCTCCACCTCCCCCAATCCTCCTGCTCTTGAGGCCGATTGGCTGGGTCACATGGGCAGAGCCAAAAAAGTCCCCCAATGAGCAGCTCCGTGGTCTGAAAGGGCAGGGAAACAGCCCAATGAGCATCACTGCAGAGGAGCCAATCAGCTAGATGTTGCTGGGGCCACTGTGAGCCAATCATCAGCTGGCAGCTGGAAGTTTGCTGGGGCCCCTTCGGCTGTGGCTCTCAACATCTCCCCCTCTCTGTTTAAACAACAAGCATGTGGCTTAGGGACCGTGCCTGCCTTAGGTTGTCCAATAGTACATATGGTCCTTAGGTTGGTACCATTGCAATTGGATCTTACCCGTCACTGACTACCGGTCCAGTATACAGCCACACCTGTGGAGAGGTCTTTGTACCAGCGGGGGGGTGAGGTTCTTTGCCTCACCTCTGTTGGCCCCCAAATTTTAGCTGGACGATCATGACAAGCAGAAGGGAGGAAGATACACCAAGCCAATTGACGGCTCCTTTTGGAAAAATTGTACCACCGATGACATCATCAGCAAAAATACCCCAACACTACCACAAGTCGCTGCACCAACAGATAGTTCACAATGCATACAGGTGAGCTCACAATGTGTCCAGGCAAGTTCTGCAAGCAGTTCAGTGATGGCTATTGTAGAAGCTGTAGATTGGTTTTATCTTTGACTTCACCAGCACTGGGATGAAGATAGGAATTCTGGCAATAATGGCTAAAGAAAAAATTATGTAACATTACAGAAGGCACTAAAAGAAAACAATTTTCTTAACAATTTACATTATCTTTAAGAGAATTATTAAATATAATGAAAAGGAAAGGTGAAAGTAAACAAACAGATCTGTTAACCTTCTTTTGTGTTCACATATTAAAACAATCTTTAACAGCTGTTTACCCAATTAAATTAAACCATTTAAATCACGTGAATTAAAAAAAAATATTTGGATCCATTTTATCATGAGCGCTCATCATATATGATATATGGACATACATACATTCAAACATATAACACAAAACACAAGTGTGCACACATAATATAATACATACAACACATAACATTATAGTAAAGGCCTTATAACTTTTTACAGGTGAAATCTCCATTGCAATGTTTAAAAACTCTATAGTCAAAAAATAGAACTGATCAGCAAAACATTAACCTAGGTCTGTATGAGCTCAAAAAACAAAATAGAACTTCATGATATGGCAAAGGGCAATAATAAAATAGATATTGAAAAAAGCATCCTGGTTCTGTTGCAGATGTAAGAATAGCCAAACTGGAGTTTTGGATATCAGTTGTTATGGATTTGAGCCAAATCATCTTCTTTTTGGTCTGTAGAAATCGCTTTAGTTAATCTTTCTGGAATCCAAATCGGCTGCTGTTCTCCCTGTGGAAACACATAAACAGACCCCCGACTCCAGACAATCACTGGGTCAGGACCTTGGTTAATCTCTCTGGAATCCAAATCGGCTGCTGTTCTCCCTGTGGAAACACACAAACAGACCCCCGACTCCAGACAATTACTGGGTCAGGACCTTTCCATTGTCCTGTTAGAATATCCTTCCAAAGTACCTTGGGCTTATGTACATTTTTTGGACACATATGCCTTTCCGCAGCACTAAGTCCTGATGAATCCAAATTTAAAAAGTTTAGAGTAAAAAGGGTTATTTTAAGTTTATCTTTGGGGAATATATACCCCTTCCCAATTCCTTCTTTTTGCTTTAATAAGTACATTTTAATAGTTTGATGAGCTCTTTCAACTATGCCTTGTCCCTGTGGATTGTATGGGATTCCTGTTATATGAGTAATGCCAAATGTTGAGCAAAATTGTTTAAAAGAGGTAGAAGTATAACCAGGGGCATTATCTGTTTTTAACTGTTTTGGAACACCCACAGTGGCAAAATTTTGTAAGCAATGAGCTATAACATCTTTAGTTTTTTCTCCGGCATGAAGGGAGCCCATCAAAAATCCAGAAGAAGTATCAACTGTAACATGCAAATATTTTAATTTTCCAAATTCTGGCAAGTGTGTGACGTCCATCTGCCAAATATGGTTAGGTATCAATCCTCTAGGATTGACTCCAAGATTAACTTGTGGTAAAAAGGTCACACAATTTTGACATTGTTTTATTATTTGTCTAGCTTGTTCCTTAGTTATTTTAAAACGCTTTTGTAAAGTATTAGCATTGACATGGAACTTTTTATGAAAATTTATAGCTTCTTCTAGTGTAGAGAAAATATGTATGTCATGTGTAGTTTTATCTGCTAAATCATTGCCCAAACTAAGGGCTCCAGGCAATCCTGTATGTGCCCTGATATGTCCTATAAAGAATGGATCTTTTCTGTCCCAGATTAGACTTTGTATAGTGGAAAGCAAAGAGAAAACAGTAGAAGAAGGGGAAATCCTACCAGCATCTTCAAGAGATACTATAGCATTAACTACATACTGACTATCAGAAAATAAATTAAATACAGAATCTTTAAACATCACAAAAGCTTGTAAAACTGCATTAAGCTCTACCTTTTGAGCTGATTGTTTGGGTACTAAAAATGTAAAAGTTTGATCAGGGGTAACTACTGCTGCTGTACCATTATTTGACCCATCAGTGAATATATTTGGAGCATTCATGATAGGTGTTTTTCTTGTCATTTTTGGAAAAATTACAGGATGCAATGACCAAAAAGACAATAAAGGATTAGATGGTAAGTGGTTATCAAATGAAACATTAGATTTGCACATGATTATTGCCCAAGTATTTAACTCATTAGCTAACTCATCAATTTGATTCATAGTATATGGAGTAATAATTTTATTGGGAGAAATTCCAAACACTCCCTTTGCTGCTTTTATTCCTTTGAGTATTAATTGTCCTACAGCCTCAGGATACCTAGTAAGAATAGTGTTAGGAGAATAAGATAAATGTATCCATAATAATGGACCTTCTTGCCAAAATACTCCTGTAGGAATATTTTTTGTTGGTAGTACAATAAATAATAAAGGCAAACTTATATCAATTCTATCCAAATGCATATTTTCCATATATGTTTCAATGATTTTTAATGCCTTTCTTGCTTCAGGCGTTAACATTCGGGGTGAATTTGGATCTGATGGACCTTTTAGGATATCAAATAAAGGTCCCAACTCTCCTGTTGGTATACCTAAATAAGGCCTTATCCAATTTATGTCTCCTAATAACTTTTGAAAGTCATTAAGTGATTTGAGTTGATCTACTCGTATTTGAATTTTTGGTGGACGGACCATGGTTGAGGATAATAGAACTCCTAAATAATTAATTGGAAAATTTAATTGTACTTTATCTATTGCTATCTCTAGATTATAATTTTTTAATAAGTTTGTAAGTGTGGCATAACATTCTAGCAATGTGTTTTTATCTTTGTGTGCTAATAATACATCATCCATATAGTGAAATATTTGTAGTTCAGGATTTTGATTTCTAAGTGGCTGGATTACTTTGTTAACATAAATTTGACACATAGTTGGGCTGTTAGCCATCCCTTGAGGGAGTACTTTCCATTCATATCTCTGATCAGGACCTTCATGATTCAGTGCAGGGATAGTAAATGCAAAACGTGGACTATCCTCAGGATGAATTGGAATTGAAAAAAAACAATCTTTAATATCTATAACTAAAACATACCAGGTTTTTGGCAAAGCAGACAATTGAGGAATCCCTGATTGAGCAGGTCCCATAATAACCATCTCATTATTAATGGCTCTTAAATCTTGCAATAATCTCCATTTACCAGATTTCTTTTTGATGACAAAAATGGGAGTATTATGGGGAGATACAGAAGGTTGTATATGTCCTTCTGCTAATTGTTGTTTGACCAGGTCATGGGCTGCTTGTATCTTTTCTTTAGTCAGGGGCCACTGAGGAACCCATACTGGTCTTTCTGATTTCCAAGTAATTTTTATTGTCTCAGTGGCCCTTTCTGAAAATCCAACCCATGTCTGTCTGTTCCTTGATCTATTTGTATTGGTGCTGCTATACCTTGTTCTTGTTTTTCTAATCTTTTTCCTTTCCTAAAACCTTGTCTAGTCATAATAGTGGGTGCATTTTGGTTGATGTTATTTGTTAATGTCAAACCTAATTGATCTAGGACATCTCGTCCCCATAAATTTACGGGAAGATGATCCAATACATATGGCTGTATAGTTCCTTCACATCCTTCAGGATCCTTCCAATCTAATACCATTGCACTTCTATGGGGATTAGTCGCCACTCCTAGGCCTCGAAGCGTTTGAGTGGCTTGTTGTAATGGCCAATGTTTTGGCCATTCTTGACGAGAGATGATGCTAAGGTCTGCACCTGTATCCAGTAGCCCATTAAATTCATGTCCTTGAATATTTAGTTTTAGCATGGGGCGAGAATCTAAATTTAAAGAAAGCATAGCCCAATCTACACCTGTGGAGCCTAATCCCTTGGAACCTCTTTCTACAGTACGACTGGAAAATTTATCATGTAGGCTGGGTATTATTAGTAACTGTGCTATTCTATCTCCTGGTGAAATTACTGATATACCCTTTGGAGAACTGGCTATAATTTTTATTTCACCTTCATAATCGGGATCAATTACCCCAGGACTTATCATAAGTCCTTTTAGAGTAGAAGAGCTGCGTCCCAATAATAAGCCTACTGTTCCTTTGGGAAGAGGTCCTTTCACCCCTGTGGGAATGATTTGAACTCCCATCTCTGGAGTTAGTACTGCTCTGGCGGAGGCGCAGATGTCCAACCCTGCGCTCCCTCTGGTTTGTCTGATGAGGGATCTGATGGACAATGTGTCCTGGGCACTACCCTGATGGGGTTGCTGGGTTCCTCCAGTGCTCCGTATATTTGTGGTTTTGGGCCCCGGAGCATTGGGCCCCCCTGTCCATTTTTTGGCAATGGAGCCCGATGCCTTTCTCCACGATATCGTGGATAAACACCTGGTCCTTGTTCGTTTTTTGATAATGGAGTACCCTCTATGGTGGTTTGAGAACGGCATTCATTAGCCCAATGTCTCCCTCTACGGCATCGTGGGCAAATACCTGGTATTCTACTCCTTTGATACCTAGTTTTGTTAAACCCTCCTCCAATGGGGCAATTCCTTTTAAAATGTCCTGTTTGTTCACAATTGTAGCATGTTCTTGGCCTGGCATCTAAAGCCTGTTTTACTGCAGCTGCCACAATTTGCCCTTGTTCATTAATGTCTCTGGCATCTAAAGCCTGTTTTACTGCAGCTGCCACGACTTGCTCTTGTTCATTAATGTCTCTACATAATTTAATATATGTGTTTAAATCTTCATGTTTCCATGGTCTAATGATATCTCTGCACCAACGATTCGCTTGCTCATAAGCCAGGTGTTTTAGTAATGGCATTGCTTGTTCTGTATTCCCAAAAACTCTGGTAGCTGTTTGAATAAGCCTATCTACAAATTCAGCATAAGGTTCATTAGCTCCTTGTATTACCTTAGATAATTGACCTTGTAAACCTCCATGTCCTTGTAAAGTCTTCCATGCCTTAATTGCATCTGCAGCAATTTGTGCGTATACACCAGGATCATATGCAATTTGTTGCTGCTGATCCTCATAAGGTCCCTTTCCTAACAACATATCTAGATTTCTCTGAGGATAACCAGCTGCTGCATTTCGCCTAGCCGTCTCCTTGCAAAATTCCTCATTGGCAACCTTCCATAACAGGTATTGTCCTCCATTTAGCACAGCTTTACACATATTAGCCCAATCTGCTGGCGTCATGTTCAAGTTGTTAATGGATTCGACCATGCTTACAGTGAAGGGTGCTTGAGGACCATAGGTTGTTACAGCCTCTTTTAGCTGCTTCACTGTTTTGAAATTTAAAACTTGGTAAAATCGCTGCCCTCCTGCCTCAAATACAGGGCATGTTAATATTTGAGATCTTGTCTCAGGATCCCAACTATCAACTGCGGGGGTTGGGGACCTCCCAGCATATGGAGGTGGCCTTGTTAGTTGGACACTTACGTCCTCTGGTGATAGAAAGGTGTTAGTAGCAGTCTCCTGTTGTAACTTTCCCCCTGATGGCTTTTTCTGTTTTACACTTTCTTTCTCTGTCTGACTAGCTTGAGAGGCCTTCTCTTTTACTTGAATCTTTTCCTCTGTCTGACTAACTTGAGAGACCTTCTCTTTTACTTGAATCATTATGTCTTCTCCTTCCTCTACCATTGTCTGAACTGAAGGCTTTGGACTAAGCAAACAAGATATGAACGTCCACAATGGCAATGTGCCAACTGGCAGAGTCCCTGGGCTTTTCTTTTCTATTCTTTTTAAATCTTCACCATGATGGTTCCATTGTGATATATTTAACAACTCCTCCTTAAAAAGCCATGGGCTACATTTTTGTATTGTATCAACGTATGCCCTGATTGTTCTTGATTTTACTGAGATGCCTCCTTCCTCTAACAATTTACTTAACACTCTTTCAGTTTGTTTTTTACTAATTTCTGATCCCGTATTTCTACTATAATACAACCCAACAAGATGACGCCAAACAAAACCGAGACAGAATGAAATAAAAAGGGAACAACAAAAAGTCATTATAGCCTTTCTATCCTCCTGACATGTGCATCCGTCCTTTCTCCCTATCTGTTCCTCAGACGTAAATAGTTTTTCCTCAGATGTGAGCGGTTTTTCTTCCGTCTCACTCATCTCCAGGGACAGGCAACTTAAAACAAAAGTGAAGCAAAACAAAAGAGGAATCTTAAAATGGCTACCCATCCTCTCGCCCTGCCCTCAGGGGCGAGCAGTTTACCTTATCACTTACCCTCAGTCACTCCCCGTGTGAGCCACCAAATGCCGCAGTCTGGCTGGGCACAATCAGGAGCCACTTGTCAAAAGAAACCAACTTTATTTTTAGAACCACACACGCCAAACAAAACAGCCTCTCAGGAAAAACCCTCAGAGCCCCAACTGCCACCACCGGCTTCCCACAAGCCTCTCAACCTCCCCCACTCCTCCTGCTCTTGAGGCGGATTGGCTGGGTCACATGGGCGGAGCCAAAAAAGTCCCCCAATGAGCAGCTCCATGGTCTGAAAGGGCAGGGAAACAGCCCAATGAGCATCACCGCAGAGGAGCCAATCAGCTAGATGTTGCTGGGGCCGCTGTGAGCCAATCATCAGCCGGCAGCTGGAAGTTTGCTGGCAGCTGGAAGTTTGCTGGGGCCCCTTCAGCTGTGGCTCTGAACAATTCCATTTATAAAATTTTTAAAAATATAATCCATTGTAATTACTTCTTTGTAAAAACTTGATTGTTCTTCTTAGGCCCTTTAACAAAATCAGCTTCTTAATTGAATGATCTAAATGATTTGAGGCAGTTTTTATCAGTGCATTGATGCTAACTCTAAGAGGTGTATTATGTGGTTATCAAATCCAGCTTGCTTTGATCTATATACAATGTAATTGTATCATAGAATTTCAAGGGGCAAAAAGAATGTTGGTATAACCATGTCCAAGATACTCAGGTGAAGAAACTGAGGTTCAGAGAAGGTAAATGTTTTGCCCAAGACTACACAGCAAGTTCCTAGTGCAGAAGCAGAATCAGGACTATGAGATATCCTCACTCAGCTGGGAGTTCTCTGCCACTTCGTGCACCACCTGTCCTTGGGTGTGGGGCCACTGATTTTACTGCTTTCTTCCTCTGTGGAAAAACATGCCCTTACTTTTTTGGATAAATTGCTGCTGACAATCAGGAGTCCTGCTGTAGATGCTAAATGAAAAAAAAAAGTGCATTCCATACAGCCTTGCTCACTGTTTGTACTTAGCTGGTGATGGTGATAATGATGTTGATGATGATGATAAGATCACAATGGCAACAATAACAGCTAACATTTACTGGGGGCTTATTATGTGCCAGGCATTATTCTAAATGCTTTACATGAAATAACTCATTTAATTATCTACTATATAAAGTGGGTTCATAGGGATTTTATTTACAGTGAATTCTTCCCTTTTTTTCCTATGTGGAATATAACATCAGTGTCCCCTATTGTGTATGGAAAGCCTCCCTTGGGGATGGTTCCAAGAGTCATGCAGTTTTAACTTAGTATTACTCTCCAGCCCTCTGCACCACAGACCTGTGTGTCTTTGATACTGAATAGAAGTTTATCAGTGACAATTACAGCCATATTCTTGGAAAACTATACTAAATAAATCCATGCAGTGATTTCCAGCTATTTTTTGTTCCTTCTTGTAGGAGAACTGTCCAATTGGAGGGGTAGCAAGAATCCCAGTTCTACCACTTCTGAGTGCAGGATATTCAGCACAGCACTTACGTCTTCTGAGCCTTAGTTTATCTATCTGTATACATGGATAACAATAACCACCTTGGAGGTTTTCTCAGAGTTAAAAATAATGGATATAAAGTACCTGATACATCAAAGGCAGTCAATCAATTGTGGCCAATATCATTAAAAGTTTTTTTCTGGTTCCTGGGAACCCAGCAGTACGCAACCAGACATTTTCAACACAATCTGTTTTCCAACATCCTCACATCCTCCCTGAAGTTCCAATAGATATTTTTTAAGTGATGGTACTTAAACTATGCAAAATTTCCAGGGCTTTGGGACTGAAAGGTGGGTACTTTTTGTTGCTTTAGTTGTAGCGTTTCCTTTTTATGTTCTCCTTAGTCTTCTGTTACTGCTTCTGGTCTTCAGCCTTCTAGAAGATTCTGCAGTTCCCTGTGATTGATCTTTACCTCCCCTTTCTTCCACTTTATCCTTCTGAAGACTTTGATACAGGCATGTGGCTCACCTAACACTTCTTCATCAGTTGATCCACCTTATCATTGCACTGTTTCCTCAAATCTTTCTTTATTTAAAAGCCTTAGCTATGTTGCTAGTACATTTAGCATTTATTAAACAGCTACTTAGAGCCACACACTATTCCTAGCAGTCAGGACACCGTGGTGAAACAAATGGACAAACACCTAGTCCTTGTAGTCTAGTCAGAAAATCTACCTGATTTATGTTATTAATGTGGCTGAAAAATAAAGCAATTTTATTTTGCATTATTCTTCAGGCAATTTTCAAGAGTTGATGGAAATATTTTAATTTAGAGGGCAGTGCCAAAGTTATAGGTGACTCCTAGGTCCTCCTGCATGCCTGTATGCCACACATATTCCATTTGTGAACTTCACCTAAATACCTGGAGCTAGCATCTGGAGAACCAAAAAGGGAGGAACCAAGAACACTCTCTACTTCGAAGACTCCTTCCAGTGAATAGTTCATCATTTGCTTCTACCAAGCCTAACTGGTCTGTTCTTGCTCTGTTTTCTGACTCATTCACCTTAATGAGGTTGCTGGTTCATTCCCTGCTCCCATTTATTAGACTTGGCTGTTTCAGCCCTTGCAGTGCCCCCTACACAGGTTGACTTGTCCTCATTAGAAACCTATATGATCCTATAGCCATGCAATTTGGAGTGTAGAGAGCTCACTCTTGGCACTACCTCCTGGCTCACAACTTGTAACTTAAAATCTTAGGACCACTTAGAGCAGGAAAATCTTTGGCTCCCTTAAAGATCATCTTTTTGGTAAAGATCAGTCTTCTGTGTATGTTGCTCCCAGATGCTGCCCTTTCCTCTTGGTTTAGGAACATTCAATGTGGGGTCCTGTCCTAGCCACATAGGACCACTACCCCCAAAGCAATTCCAGTAGGAGTATATGAGCATTACCTGGTGCAACATCACTCTCTGGACACCTACATCTTCTTCTAGCTGTCAGAATTACATCTCTCTTGTATTCATATTTCTTCTTTTCACAAACCTGTAACTTTCTCTTCACTTAAACTTCTTGAAAGAATCACCTATGTTGACATTCATGACATACTCAATTCCCAATCTCCAGTTCAATGTAACCTAAATCTGAGGCTAGTTCTCCTCTGAAAATGGTCTCTCTGAGGTCTCTAACCATCTTCTGGCTGAAAAATCATTTGCAAGTGTCACAGAATTTAATCACACTTGACCTTCCTGATACATTGGACTCTGGTAATCAATTTTCTGGAAATATTCTCCTCACCTTGTTCCCATGATGCTATATTTCTCTTGGATTTGTTCCTATCCCATTAACTCCACTCTCTGTAGGCTTCTCTTCCCTTAGACTCCAGGGTTTTTTGGTTCTTATCATGAGCTCATTCTCTTCCATTCCAGCTGGGCAGTCACATACATTTCCAGAGCTTCAGTTACATCTACACTGAAGTGATTCCAAATCTCCATGTGTAGCCCAGAAGCTGTGTTGAACTTTAGATGGAATTTCCCTATTAATAGGGATGGGATATGTTATTATTTGGTATTAAAAATTCAAACCCTTGGGGCTGGGGCTGGGGCTCAGTGGTAGAGTGCCTAGCTCGCACCTGTGAGGCACTGGGTTTGATCCTCAGCACCACATAAAAATAAATAAAGATATTGAGTCCATCTAGTAAAATAAAATTTTTAAAAATTCAAACCCTTGGTGTGGGGCTGTAGCTCAGTGGCAGACTGCTTGCCTAGCATGTGAGAGGCACTGGTTCAAACCTAAGCACCACATAAAAAATAAGTTAATAAGCAAAGATATTGTGAGTCCATCTACAACTAAAAAGTATTTTTAAAAACCATTATTTTTTTAAAAATTCAAACCCTCATTGATTTAACAAAACTAAAGTTGATTTCTTATATATTCTATATGTGAAATACAGATCTGGGTAACACTGCAAGGCATGTCCTTCAGCAATCAGGCTGATGGAAATGCCATTATTCTATGGTTACCCTGTATGGGATAGCCAACCTTCTTGGTTAGTACAGTAGGAAAGAGAGACCAGAGAACTATCCTAAATAAGTGCTTTGGCCCAGAGGTGACAACTCAAATTACTTCTGCTCACAATGGTTTGGTTAAAATTAGTCAGAAGACCTCATATCATTTCAAATGTAATCCTCCACTTGTGCTCATAGAAACAGGTGAGCACTAGAAGTCTCTATCAAAATGGACAACAGTGCACTGATAGCTCCATTTTGGTGTCTCATAGGATACATCCTCATATATCTCATATATCTCCAAAGACTCATACATTAAAGGTGTGGTTGCTCAGGAAGCACTATTGGAAGGTCATGGAACCTATTACAGGTGTAGCCTAGTAGAAGACCTTTAAGTCATTGGAGGCATGCCCTTCAATGAAATTGTGAGATCCTGGCCTCTTTCTCTGTCTATTTTCTCTTTGGCTCATGATGTGAGCAGTTTTGTTCTACTGAACTACAGTCGTGATGTCCCCATAGGTCCAAAGTGATGGGGCCAACTACTATGGATTGAAACCTGTGAAAATATGAGCCAAAGTAAACTCTTCCTGTTTATAGGTTATCACAGATATTTGGTTATAGAAATGAAATGCTAACTTTCTAAATCAAAACTGTCAGGTTATTAGTAAGGAAAGACACTTGTTTCTTCCCCCCCGCAACTTTTTTTACTCTTTGAACTTTCCATAACTCTCACTTACCAATCTCCCACTGCCACTAGGGGACTCTAACCTCTACCCTTGGCTCAAATTGTCTGTTTTTCCATTCTTCCTTCCTCCCTGTCCTTCAGTTATCTACATATTCACTTTATATCTTTAGCTAAATAGGCCAAGTTCTAATCTACTTTCAATTCAGTCCTATTTTACTCTGATTTGTTATCCAAAAATTATAGGAATTGGATAAGTACAAATAACCTGTCCTCAGAGGTCAATAATAATTGGGCTGGCGCATACAGAGATTTCTTTGGGTAGCTTGGGGAAGGGAAGGAGTCTGGGAAAATTCACTCCAGTGTGCATAACATATAACTGCATTGCACTTATTTGTTAGCAGTTATAAAGTCTCATCTCTTGCTTTATGGTGACTAGCACATATTAGGTACCCAATAAATGTCAATTTAAAGTATGTATGGATGCATGACTGGAGATACTAAAAATAAATTAACATATGATAGATTCCTGACTCCTATTTCCCTTTTCACTGTTTTGTCAGACACTCCACACTATGTCTATTTCCAGGCAGGATTCTTTAACAACCCATTGACCATGACATGAAACTAAAAACAACAACAACAACAACAAAACACTACTTTGAAAAAAATGTTATTTTCCCTGTAGCATACACTGGGTCCTTTTATATCTTGTCACCACTGGGAGTTCACTGAGGAGAAAGACGCATTCCTTTCATATAAACTATATAGAACCTTCCTTCTTCAGCAAGTCATATAAAGACAAAGAATACCAAGTCCACAGTCTAATTATATTACCAGAATTTTCATAGGTTTTCTGTATTCGAAGATGTAACATCAGGATGCCAGATCACAAAATTTAGACTGATACGTACTATAATTCAAGGATTACAAGATTAAGTATAGACAAATCAGGTAAGATAGGTAAGAATAAGGAAGTTGATGCAGGAATTCCACAGTCCAAGGAAGTTAGGACGATAAGCTAGAAGATCTGTGATTTATGCAAAATGTCTGCACAGTAATAAAACAGTTCTATTTATTGAGAATTTAGCTCTGAATCTAGATCAATATGGTAGCTAGGAGCAACATATGGCCATTTAAATGTAAATTAAAATTACATTAAATTAAAAATTCAGTTCCTTATTTTCACCAGCCATACTTTAAGTGCTTAATAGCCACATGTGTTCAGTGCCTATGTTTTAGACAGAATAGCTCTAGAGAATATCTATCATTGTAGAAGTTATTCCATTGGAAACTTTTCCTATCAATCATGCTAGGCACTTGCCTTCATTTGGTTTGTTAGGCAGCCATATGATATAGATGCTAATTTGTACCTTGTTTTATTTATGAGAACACTGGAATTAATAAAATGAAGAATCTTTCCAAAAGCCAGAGTCTGAAAATGGCATAAATGGGAGTTTAGCTCAGGTGTAGACAATGCCAGTTTCCATGCTTCTCTCTATAGTTCCTGTTCACCACTCAAAAAAGATTTAGGGAGCCAGAATCTGGGCAGGAACAATCACAAGACAAGGAATATGTAGGAGGCAAAATGTCCCTAATGCCCTAATCAAATGCCTTTAAGGCAAGAATATCATGTGCACATCATTCTGGAGCTATAACTGCCTTCAGAGTATAGATTTACCTGAGTTAACAAGTTAAGAAAACATTGAGCTGTAGTAGAATTTCTGATATAGTAGTTGTTCATGAGTTTCAGTAGAATCTATTTTCAGAATTATGGCAGGTTATTAAAATTTTATTTTCTCCTTGTCAGGAATAAAACCATATTATGGGAGTTTGGGAAAATTAATTAATCCCCCCCAAATGTGTAAAACTTGAATAACAATACTGTCTTTCTCACAAGATTATTGTGAAGATTAAATAAAATAATGCAGGTAAAATGTATAGCATTCATATATAACAGTTATTATTGCTCCAATGAAACATATTCCATACATTGGCAACTTATTTGCATTGGAAAATCTCTAGAAATAGCAACTTGATTGTAACTAATTGTTGGAAATTCCAGATGATTAGAATCCAGGTCTTGAAGTATACAGATCTATACTATTCTTCCTATCCACCAACCTCCTCACTTTCAAAAGTACATTTAGGAAATGCTTATTACACTATCCTTGAGATTCTTTCACAAGAATGAAGTTTATAATATATTTGCCTTTTGAGACAGTGAACACTTGAGACAGACATCCAAAAGCCACAGCACCCCCCAGACAAACTCTTCTATGAAAAGCATCTGGTGAGAAACCTCAAATTTCTGGTCAGAAACCTCAAATCCACCACACAAAATATGCTTTTACTCCTCCAGTCTCCTCATTGTGTCACCCTCTGCATCCTTACTCAATATTCAATTTTAATTGCCCAATTTTCAGTGCCTCCAAAGATTCATGCTGTCTCTGGCCACTGGTTCTACACACACACACACACACAAACACACACTCACACCCCCCCACACACACCTGGCATATAATAGGTATTAAGAAAATTTCCTCAATGAAAAAAATGGAGTGTATTACATTGCTTGATTTTAAAAAGATAATTATATATTCCTGGGACACACCCTACTTTGTCATTGCAATGGTTTGAATATTTGTCCTCTCCAAAACTGTTGTTGAAATTTAATTGGCATTGTAGCAGTACTAAGAGGTGGTATAAAATAGTAGGATGGCCTTCAAACGATGCTTACCATATGTGTGTGTGTGTGTGCGCGTGTGTGTGTGTGTTTGTGTGTGTGTATATATATATATACACATATACATACATATATACATATATATGTATACATACATATATATGTATACATAAATATATATGTATATATATTTTTTCTTGATCTTATACTTTCTCATCTCCATAATTATAGAAAATAGATTTCTGCTGTTAATAAATTACCCAGAAAAAAATGGACTAATATCATGATGGTTTGTCCTTTTTATATATTGCTAAATTCTATTTGCAAATGTTTGGTTAGAATTTTCCATCTATGACAATAAATGAGAACTGTCCTCATTTTTCCTTTCTTTTAATACTTTTGTCTCTGAGCATAAGGGTTATGCTTGCCTCATGAAACAAGAGAAGTAATGTTCACTTATTTTCTGTTTTCTGGAATTTTGTGCACAACTAATTATTTCTTGTTTGAATGTTTGGTAGATCTTGCCAGTGTGAGCCTAAAGCCAGTGATACCTGCTGTCTGGCACAGGAAAGAGCAGGGCCTAATCCACCACCTGGGTACAAAGTGCATCTCCCCACACAAGAAAGTCTCCAAGGTATACACAAAGCACTCCACCTATGCTGGAGACTGTTTGGTCTGCTGGGCAGGAAACCCCAACTACAGCAGCAGCACTCTGTAAAACCAGGGTCTCCACGTGTTCCAGACCAGCTGTGAAATCTCCAGACCCAACTAGGTCTGCACCAGAGGAGAAGGCCAGGGCAAAATTTTTGTGAGCAATCCTGGCTGGCAGTGCTTCTGCCCATGTACCAAGTAAACCCCAAGAGCACACAAAACTACCTCTTTATCCAGAGAGCTACTGGACTTGCAGCACAACTCCCAGAGAGACCACAAGCTCATAGGCCCTCAGCAGAACTCAGAGCTTCTTAAATGCACAGCAGATAAGGAGGAGGATGGAATATTCTGGATGTATAGGCTGATCTCTACACAGTTTTATGAAGCAAGAGTCTAATCTAGACATTTCAATGTTGAACCAAGTGATTCAGATGATATCTCCATGCCTAGATCCAATTAGAATATATATAGCCAAGGTTTGGATATTGTCTATACCCATAACATATGGCTGTTTTTCTCAGCAAAGAGAACTTTTAGGTTTTGTTAATATGTTTTTGTTTCATCTATATTGTCTTCTTCTATGTTGGTGTGTTTGGTTTACTGTCACTCTTTGTTATTTTACACTTTTATGTAATTTTAAGTATTTTTAATTCATTAATTAGATATTTTCTTCTAATTTGGATTCCCTCCCCTTATTTTTCCCATATTTTGCTTCTTGTTTTTTCTTCTGTCCCTCTTCCCTCTCCAAAACTGTTTATTCTCGTTTATCTATTCTTTTCACTTACTTCCCTTTTCCTTCTATTTTCTATATAGTTTAATATTAACTTTACAATCTTTATTACCTGATTTTTAGCCTATTTTATGTAATCTCTCTACCTTTTCTCTCTTTGGTTAAGGGAGTTGTAGAGATCAGTTTTTATTGTATGCCCATATATACTTTGTTTTCAAGTTACAACTGTTACTGATGGCTAGTCTCTCTTCTTAAAGTAGAGTGGGGCTCAAACATAGCACTTTAAACACATTGAGTGGGTGCTTTGAAGCTACAAGAAATTCTTGTTATAGTTTGGATGTGACATGTTCCCTAAAAGCTCACACGTGAGACAATGCAAGAAAGTTCAGAGGACAATGATTGGGTTGTAAGAGTCTCAACATAATCAGTGAATTAATCCCTAATGGCATTAATTGAATGGTAACTGGAGGCAGGTGGGGTATGGCTGCAGGAAGTGGTTAATTGGGGGAGTGGATATGGGGTGTATATTTGTATCTGGTGAGTACAGTCTCCCTCTCTGCCTTCTGATCATCATGTGAACAACTTCCCTCTGCCACACACTCTGCCATGATGTTCTGCCTCATCTCAAGCCCCAAGGAATGGAGCCTGTTGTCCATGGACTGAGACCTCTGAAATTGTGAGCCCACAAATAAACTTCTCCTCTATGATTATTCTGGTCATATCCCTTAGTCACAGCAACAAAAAAGGTGGCTAAAACAACCCCACTCTGGGGCACATCATAAAGTCCCTCACATAACAGTGCTAGATATAACCATCCCAATAACAGAGCAAATTTCAACATAGAAACACAGACAATGTAAGAAAATAAGGCAATATGCTGCCTACAAAAGTTCAAAACTGTCCAAAAACTAAATCTAGAGATACTAAAGTACAGGAAATGCCAGACTATGAATGTAAAAATTTGATTTAACTGATCAATGAAGTAAAAAAAAAAAAACCTAAGGAAGAAACTAAGGAGAAAAGGCAAAATATGAAAGAACATTTCAATAAAGAGATAAAGATTCTAAAAAAAACTACACTGAGATTTCATCTCATTCAAGTCAGACTGACAATTATCAAGAATACCAGTAACAATAAGTGTTGGTGAAGATGTAGGGAAAAAGGTATACTCATACATTGCTGGAGGGGCTGGAAATTGGTGCAAACACTATGGAAAGAAGTATGGAATGGAACCATCATTTGACCCAGGTATCACACTCAGTTTATACCCAAAGGGCTTAAAATCAGCATACTACACTAATGCAGCCACATCAATGTTTATAGCAGCTCAATTCACAATAGCTAAACTATGGGACTAACCTAGATGCCCTTCAACACATGAATGGACAAAGAAAATGTGATATATAAACACATGGAATATTACTCAGCCATAAAAAGAAATGAAGTTATGACATTTGCCAGTAAATGGATGGAACTGGAGACTATCATGCTAAGTGAAATTAGCCAATCCTAACAAACCAAAGGCTGAATGTTCTCTCTGATATGCAGATGCTAACTCACAGTAACCAGGTGAGTAGGGAAAAATAGAAGTACTTTGGATTAGACAAAGAAGAATGAAGGGAAGGGAGGGGAATGGGAATAGGAAAGATAAAAAGGAATGTTCAATACATTCTACTATGTTCATATATGAATACATGACCAATGTAATTCCACATCATGTACAACCAGAAGAATGGGAAGTTGTACTCCATATATGAATAAAATGTCAAAATGCATTCTTCTGGAATATTCATCCTCACCGGAACCTGCTAGTTTGGCCACACTGTTATTATCCATATCATTTTCATAATTTTCTTCAGAGTATGTATCTCCTCCACCTTGAGCATGTCTGACCAAATCAATCCCTTCATCTAATTCTTGTACATCATCAGAAGATGAAAGTTTTGGTGGAGGAGGGGATGGTGCTGTTGGTATAATACTTCTCTGCAACCTTTTATCACCTTTAACAGTGTTATCAGGATTAGAGCCTGCAACAAGAGCTGGCCGTGGTGTGTTATCTTGAGTAGGACTAAGACAGTCTCAAACCAAAGTCCATAAAGTAAAAGTAAGTATAGGCAAGTTGTCCAGCCTTCAGCTTTAAGTCCAGCACAGAGATGTTTGCCAATTTTCTCCCATAAATCTAAATTTACTGTTCCTTCTTCAGGAAATCAAGGAAAAGTCTCAGTAATATATTGTACAAACTGTAAAAGCTGTGCTCTTCTAACTGAACTATCTTTCTTCTTAAGCATATTTTTAAGAATAGACACATAATGATCCTTCTCTTTGGATCCTGTATTTCCCATGTTTTATACCCACTATAAATGACCACCCACACACCTCCTTGCTTTGGGGCATTTTGTCATCTCACAGGGCGTGTGCCCAATGGAAGGGTCTCCTCATCTGAGATAGAAGAAGTTCCCCTGTGTCTGGATCTGTATGGGCCACCAACTGTCATGAGCAGTTTGGCCAAACTAACAGGTTCCAGTGAGAGGTGATGGGAGATTGGAAGAAATAAGAGTCACATATGCAGATTTTGAAGATAAAACAGCTGGACTTTGGTGGATCGCTGCTCTCTGATGGAGAAGCAGGTCTAAAGAAATTATGCCAGCAATCTTTATTATATATGTCTCATTAATCAGATTAAAGAATATGTAAGCATTATTCTTTGTATTCATGAAAGTGACAGAGTTAGCAACAGTATGCAGCTATTTCCTCAGTTACATTTTACAGTTGTGGTGTTCAATGTAAAGAGCATTGTGTAGCTCACAAGAAAGTTCATTGTTTAAAGTTACTGTTATGCAGGCAAGTTAGGGAGCTGCAAAGCTGGTGAAACATTGTAGTTGTCTTAGCAAGAGAATTGCTTCATTCCCAGGAGCTGCATGCCTGAGAGCAAGATGGAGGCTGATAAGACTCTAGCACAGAGCCTCCCCATGAGGGCATTACCATAGCAACCAGGCATCCTGCACCTTTGCACAGAAACTTTCCCAGGCACCAAACATGCCACAGCCATGAAGTCATCAGAAACCCTACTCTCAGACACTGGTCTCCTCCTCACTATCACCACTCTCCACATTTAATTAAAAATAAAAATAAAAAAGACATAGACTGGCAGAGTGGATTTTAAAATGAGATCCAATTGTATCTTGTCCCCAAGAAATATACCTCATAAGCAATGACATTCATAGACTCAAAATTTAAAAAATGGAAAATGATATTCCATGAAAATGGAATTAGAGAGCAAGGAGGAGTAGCCACTCTCATTCCAAAGCAGAAATTATTTGAAAGACACAAAGAATGCTATTACATATTGGCAAAGAAAACAATCCAATAAGAAGATACAATAATTGTAAATATTTATGCTCCAAATGTCAGGGCACCCAATTTCATAAAATAATATATACTAGATATTAAGGAACTTATAGATCCCAACAGAATAATGGGGGGTTAGTAATCCTCTCTCAGTAATAAACATGTCATCCAGACAGAAATTTTAAAACTATATATCATATTTAAACCTTAGCATAGATCAATTGGACTTGACATATTTTATCCAACAAAACCTAATTGTACTTTCTTTTCAGCCATTCATGGAACCTCCTCTGAAATTCATAGTATATTATGGCATAAAAAGATTTGAGCAAACACATAAACATTAAAATAATTCTTCCATTTTTCAAGATCATAAAGACATGAAAATATAAATTTATAAGAAAATTACAGAGACAAGACAAATACATGGAGATTGAAAATTGCACTTTTGAGTATGGATCATTGAAAAAATAAATTATAATTTCATAATACCTCAAATAAAGATGTAAACACAACCAAATAGAATTTCTGATTTGCAGCAAATATGATGCTAAGGGGGAATGTTCATAGCTATGAGTGCCTATACAAAATCTCAAATAAACAGCCTAATGATGCATTGTATGATCTTAGAAAAACTAGAATGAACCAATTCTAAAACCCATAGAAGGAAATAAATAAGAAATATTGTAGTTGAAATTAACTTAAATATAAAGTATTTTCTAAAAATATTAGAGATGAAATGAATAGAAACTAAATTGATCTGTACAAAGGAACAAAATAACAAAGAGTTTGTTCCTAGAGAGGAAAAAACAAGATTAATAAACTCCTAGACAAATTAACCAAAAGAGACTGAAGACCCCAATTAATACAGTTAAAGATGAAAACAAGGATATTACAACAGACAAAACTGAAATCCAGAGGATCAGTAGTAACTATTTTGAAAATTTATTTTCCAATAAAGTAGAAAATCTGGAATAAATTAAAACTTTACTGAAAACTTATTCGATAAAATAATAGCAGAAAAATTATAGAAACATATGACCTACCAAAACCAACCCAAGAAAGGATAAAAAACTTAAACTGCCCAAGCAATGAAATTTAAACAGTAATAGAAAGACTTACACAAAATAAGGCATAGAACCTGATGAATTCACAGTTGAATTTTTCCAGATCTGTAAGAATAAACTAATGTCAATTCTCCTCAAATTATTCCATAAACTGAAAGGCAGGGAAGACTTTCAAACTCATTCTGTGAAGAATGTGCTGTTTGTTACCAAAACCTGATATAGATACTTCAAGGAAAGAAAGCAATAGACTAAGTTACTTATGAACACAGATTCAAAAATACTCAGTAAAATATTTGCAAACAGAATTAAGCTACACATTTAAAATATTATACATCACAACCAAGTTGGTTCATGTCAGGGATACAAAAGATGTTTCAACATAGGTTAATCAATAATTGTAGTACAACACAAAAACAGAACAATATTCATAATTATCTGAGAAATGATCTTCTCAATAGATGCAGAAAATGTCTCCAACAAAGTCCAACACCCTTCACAATTAAAAAGAAAAACTGAAAAAACTTGGGATACTCAATGCCGATATCTTACTTAATGGGGAGAAACTAAAAGCATTTGCACTCAAATCACGAACTAGACAAACTTTCTCACTCTCACCAATCTTATTTGATATAATACTTGAAATTTTAGCTGGAGCAGTTAGGCAAGAGAAAGGCAGGAAAAAGGATACAAATGGGGAATGAAGAAGTTAAATTATCCATATTTGGAGATGATAAGATCCTAGACTTAGAAGGCCCTGAAATTTCTAATTCAAGTCTTAAAGAGGTGATAAACAAATTCAGCAAAATAGCAGGATATACAACCAACAAGCAAAAAACAATTGTTTTTCTATACACTGAGAACGAATCCTCTGAGAAACAAATCAGGAAACTAATCCTATCAGCAATATCTGCAAAAAAATAAAATAAAATAAAATACAGGTATAAGGGTAACCAAAAAGGTGAAAGACATTTATAGTGAAAATTATAAAACTAAAGAAAGAAACTGAAGAAGATACTAGAAGATGGAAAGACCTCCCATGTTCATGGATAGACACAAATCAATATTGTTAAAATGGCCATATTACCAAAAGTAATCTACAGATACAATGCAATTCCCATCAAAATACCTTCTTCACAGAACTATAAAAAAGCCCCAAAATTCATAGGAAAAAAAAAAAAACAGAAAAGCCAAACCAATCCTAAGCATGAATATGGATATTGGAGGCATTATAACACCTGATTTCAAATTATACTACAGTCAGAGTAACTAAATCAGCATGGTAATGGTATAAAAGCAGACCTGTAGACCAAAATGTAACAAAATATGCAGACAAACCTACACACATAGTTATCTGATCCCTGACAAGGATGCCAAAAACATACACTGGAGAAAAGACAGCCGTTTTTAAACAAATGGTGGGAAAAAAAAAGAAAAACACTGCATATTCATATGTAGAAGAATAAAATTAAATCAAGCAGAAGAAAGCAAAACAGGCCTCTTCAACAAGTGGATGGCTTCCACATATACAAGAATGAAACTACATTCCTATCTCTCACCCTGTTCAAAAATCAACTCAAGATGTATCAAAACCTAAGTACAAGTCCAGAAACTTTGCAGCTATTAGAAGAAAAACTAACAAAAAACATTTCAACTTACAGGCTCAAGCAAAAACTTCCTGAATAAGAACCCTATAATTTAGAAAATAAAAGAAAGAATCAATAAATGTATGGCATCAGATTAAAAACCTTCTGCACAACAAAGGAAACAATTAACATATTAAAGATTCAACAAACAGAATGGAAAAAATTATTTGCCAGCTACTCCTCCAATAGAAACTAATATCCAGATTATATACACAATTCAAAAAACTCAAAAATTTTTAAAAAATGATCCAATCAATAAATAGGCAAATGAATTGAACAGACCAAGAACTATATATAAAAAATGTTCAACGTCTTTAGCCATCAGGGAAATGCAAATCAAAAATACACTGAGGGGCTGGGGTTGTGGCTCAGCAGTAGAACACTCGCCTACCACATGTGAGGGCCTGGGTTCAATCCTCAGCACCACATTAAAAAATAAATAAAATAAAGGTGTTGTGTCCAACTACAACTAAAAAATAAATATAAAAAAATATACTGAGCCTGGCATGGTGGTGCACACCTCTAATCCCAGTGGCTCAGTAGGCTAAGGCAAGAGGATTGCAAATTCAAAGCCAACCTCAGCAACTCCCTGAGACCCTGTCTCTAAATAAAATACAAATTAGGGCTGGAGATGTGGATCAGTGGTCATGTGCCCCTTAGTTCAAGCCCTGGTACCCCCCCCCCCCCCAAAAAATACACTCAGATTCCATCTCATTCAAACTAGAATAGTAATCATCAAGAATATATATAACAATAAATGCTGGTGAAGATGCAAGGCAAAAGAACTCTTATAAACTTTGAGGATGTAAATTAGTACAGCTGCTATGGAAATCAGTATGGAGGTTCCTCAAAAAGCTAAAAATAAACTTACCATATGTTCAAACTATAGCACTGCTTGATATTTATCCAAAAGCATTAAAGTCAGCATATTTTAAGAGATGTATGCATACCCACGTTTTGAGCAGCACAATTCACAATAACTAAGTTATAGTATCAGTGTAGGTATCCATCAGCAAATGAATTAATAAAGAAAATGTGATATATATAAAGACTGGGAGTGGTGGCACACACCTGTAATCCAAGCAGCTTGGGAGGCTAGATCACTAGTTCGAAGCTAGCCTCAGCAACTCAATGAGACCCTGTCTCTAAGTAAAATACAAAATAGGGTTTGGGATGTGGCTTAGTGGTCCAGTGACCCTGAGTTCAAGCCCTGGTACCCCCCCCATGTATATATGATGAATATACACACACATATATGCAAACACACACACACACACACACACACACACACAAATGGAGTTTCATTCATCCATAAAGAAGAATGAAGATATGTTACTTGCAGGAAAATTGATGGAACTGAAGACCTCATTTTGAGCAAAAAAGTCAAACTCAGAGAAAAGTACTATATGTGTTCTCTCATATGTGGAAGCTAGAAGGGTAAAAAAATGGTGGGGAGGACCTATGAAATTAGAAGAGAGACCAGCAGGGTATAAGAAGAATCTCGTTGGGGGTGGGGAGGGAGGATAGGAGAGTTGTTGAGTAGTGATACTGATGAAATGATATTTATGTATACATAAATATGCCAGAATAAAACCCAGCATTCTGTATAATTAATATGTACCAATAAAATAATTCCTGATACTCATTCCCATTCTAAAGGTGAATGTTTTTGGACTTACTGGAACATAGTGATTCTTATCAATATTATATCAGTTGAGAAATTATCATAGTGATTTGTATCAAAAGAGAAATTATCAATACTATAAGATTTCTTGAAAAAAATGCTTTTGAATGGACATTTTTACTCAGTTTCTCCAGACTTATTTCCAACTTTCCCTCCTCACTACAAACCTTAAGTCCTGGCCACATTTCTCTAGTCACCAGCCCATAAACACATCACACATTTAGCCAACCCTGCTCTGTACTTTTTCTACTCCCTGTACTGGTAAAGCTTTTCCCCCCTTATCCATCTGACATGGTCCTAATTCCTATCCTGCACCTGAGAGGAGAGAAGGTCACTCTCCTCTCTACATTCTTTTCATTTTCTCTGACATGATTTCAAGGAGGCAGAACCACATAGATCTACACAGTGAGGCAGAATAGGAGAATCAAAATGAACACGAGTAATGTGGAGATGTGGGAGATCTTTCAGTCTGTTAACAGAACTATAGAGAAATTCCATCCTTTCTAGTTGTCATGCCAATGTGCTCTGCTCAGGGTATCTTGAAACAATCTCCCTTTGGGAGAGCACTGTCTCCCTGTGATACTGACATAAGGATTTGAAGGTAGCCGTTATTTGTTTATCATGCTACCTGAACATCTTGCTCTTTGAGAAACTTTTGATGCACAAGCAATATCAACATCTGTTTCAAGGATCTCTGCTGGAATTGCAGTTTCACACAGCCAAATTGCCTATGCTTCCATCAAGGAAATGGCTATTTATTTTATGCAGCCATCTGGGCTCTGACTAGAATTTTTTGTCATTTGTGGTCTTGTTTTCTGGCTTTTTCTTTTAAGGATAAAATTTGATGACTTCATAAGCAATTTCTTCTGTATATATATTCATATGTGTATATATATACACATATATATTATGCATACATATATAAACTCAAACTTATGAGTAAATGTTATCTAAGTGGTTTACATTGTCACTGTGGTGATAAATATTTTGTCTTAGTACCCACTCTTCTCTTCCCCTCCCCCAACTGTATTTGGATCTGCAAATTTTACACTTTGTGAAAAACAAGTTAATAAACTCCACGGGGCCCATATGCGGTTGCCTGAAGAGTTTTTGTGGGCCTTCGCTTCCTTTGAAAAAAAAATGCAGGCTGTTTGGAGACTCAATATGTTACCAAATGGGATTCTCCCCTACCTTCCTACCGCTCGATAGTCTACCAACAAAACAGTTTATCTTATCACTTTAATAAAAACTATCATCTGCAACATTAGAAATTTTTCTGCATCTTTAATAGTGTCTTCTCAAGAGGAATATCACAAATCACTTGAGGTCCAGAGTGTAATTGCAGTGACTATCAGGTAAGGTGGGATGGAGGTGATCTGAGAACAATCAATTCATCTTTTAAAATGCTATTTCCCTTTTCATTGAAGTAAATTTACTCAGAATTATGAATTTTATAAAGATTTCCGAGTATTCTGATTTGGGAAGAATAGACATGAAACTCCCACTGACAACACATTATTTCTCATATTCCTAGAAATCTTACTTACCTGGAATGGAGCCATAAAATAGGAAGAACATCAAAGTGTCTGTAAGCAGCCCAAGTAAACATTTCAGTGTTCATACCCCAAAGCTTATAGACTTTATTCATAGAAGGCTACTTCACCCATACTCTATTTACTCTCACATTACACACAATTATATCTGGTTTTCCAGCCCATTGCAGATTAGAATCAGCCAATTAGAATGGAGAGAGGAGCTGCCAAGGGAGAGTCAGAAATGTTATCAATTGACAACACAAAACTAAAAAAAATCCCAGCAATTCTAGCACATTTAGAATCGGGCAAAAAGCTCTTTCCACTTCCATACCCATGAGAGCACACTGTGTTACAACCCAGTGCAATCGTTGATGTGCACCACGATAACTTGGAGCCATCGAGAGGATGTATTATGTTCAGGGTTCTCTCTGTAGGAAAGCTGAGAGTGTGTAATATATTTTAGGAAGATTTCCATCCAAAATTATTAACATTTTAAAAGGTAAGGCTCAGCAATTTAGAATGGTTCATTGTAACCTGGATTATTGGAGTTACTTCCCAACCAGTCTTCTTCCTCCAATTTCTCTACCCAACCCCCAACTCCCCCTTTCCACCAAGCCATCCTTTTGGTTAGTGTAAGACTAATTTTCCTAAAGCAATAGCTCTGATAAAATTAATTCCACATTCAGGAATCCCAAATGGCTCCCCTTAATCTACCAATAAAACAAAATACTCAACTCATCATTTAATGACTTTCCATAGTATAACTCCAATCTCCCTTTCCAGCTTTGTTTATTATCACTCCTTCCAAATACACTATTCTTCAGACCAGTAGGTCTCAAAGTCTCTGGACCATGATCACCTAGGAACTTGTTAGAAATGTATATTACTGGGTCACATTAGAGACATAATGAATCAGAAATTCTGGTTCTGAGTGGGCACCAGCCATCCCATTTGAGAAACCTTTCAGGGGATCCTAATGTACTCTCAAGGTTGAAACACACTAATTTCGTCAATCTGAACAGGACATCATGAAATTATGAATAACCTCTCCTGCCTCTATGGTTTATCCAGGATATTTTCTTCATTTGAATCCCCTCACCTGCCCCCTTATGAAGTTCTATATATTTTCCAAACATATTTCTAATGATAAAGATTTTAGGGACTATCTATTCTACCCAATCAAATACAAATACCCCTACAAACTCTTACAAAAATTTACTTATGATTAATTCATTCTTCCATCCAATTAATAATTAACAAGGTCTGCCAAGTACCAGGTACAGAGAGAGCACTGGGGGTAGAGATGAACAAATAAACAGGAAATTATACCACAATATTTCATGCATGTAAATGTAATAACACAGAAAAAGGAGCATTGCTTATGACACAAAGGTTTTATAACATTAGATGGAAAGTTCCATCTAAGCTGAGTATAAAAAATATCAGTTGCGATAATAAAAAAAGAATAAGCAACACATGAGCAAAACTTTTTTCTTTCTGTGTTGGGGACAAAACCCAGGATACAATGCATGGTAGGATTCTAGGCGAATGCTCTACCACTAAGCTACATATGCAGGCCTGCAAGACTTATTTTAACTAAAAATTCATACATGATATAAAAATGTAGAGTTAACTTGAGTGATGTAAGTAAATCCTCTTATCAGAATTTCATGGTCTCTTTGGAAGACTTTCCTTCCCTCCAACAAGCTATTGTTAAATATAAAGACACTAGCTAATTTACTTACTTCCAAAGTGTTCCAATCATATTGCTGGCATCTTAGAGGGCCCCTTTCCTGAAATCCCTGAAAATACACCCCCTTTCTTTCTATTCTGGTCTATTTCTAAGTTCTGCAGCCAGTTTTCCTGCCTTAAACCAGCATAAACTGTTGTTAGAACCGCCATGTTCATTGTTATTTTGACCATCTAAGACACCAATTAGGCCTTCAAGCTCCTCTCTGTCAAATGTCAATTCCCTTATTACAAATTTTGAGGCTACCCAGAAATTTACCTCTGCCCTAATGTTACACCAGACATGTGACCTACATCCACAAAGACCTGTGAATCTGAAAGGATTTCCTCTTGTAAATGAAGCAAACTATAGTCTTGAGTTACTCCAAGGTCAGAGGAACACCCAGGAGGTCAGGGCTATGAGACCTCTGAGAGCTGGTGTTTGAAGTGACTTCCCTGAGTAAGGAAAATATTTCCCAGTTCACTAAAATCTCCCCTCAGAAAGTACTGAAAATTGTAAAGATGGGATCTCTGTCTAATTTTGCTCTGAGATCCCGAATTAATCCTCCTTGAGGCAGCTAATCCACAGGCTGATGGCTGACATCAGATCCAAATACTAACCGCTAAACAAACGCCCCGTGTTAAAAAGTTATGGAAGCAAAATAACATTGCTCTAAGAGCAAGGGGATTACATGTGGCTTTCTTGTAACTCCTCTGATCCCCATCTTCCCCAGCCACAACTTGAGGAAGTCAGATGTAGGTTTACAGCTGTGGCAGAAATGTCCACATGCCTAGCCCAACACCCATTCTTTCATTTAGCCTTAGTAGAGCAGCAAGTATGGAGTGCTAGACTAGCTCCAGCATAAGCACAGCTGCCTGGCTTGGAGCCATGCCCAGTGTTCAAAAGGCAGCCAGTTGGATGAATCCCTCCTGTTTCCCATGGTTTCAACAAACAGCAACAGATATTGGTCCAGATCTGAAGTCCAGATGTAACTGTCTCTGGACTATTAAGTCCAGAAAGCAGAAGAGTCAAGGGCTCAGACTAATTCAAAACACTACGATATCACTGTCTGATAGTTCACTCCTAGATTAGTTTTTACTTCACACATTACATAGTTTTATTACTTATATCGTCAGTGTTTCTTCAGATTTATACACATACTAACCAACATCTTAATTCATATTTCTTACAATATTTCAGACTTTCTGGCTGAGATCATTTTTCTCTTATCTCAATGATTGCCTAGAAATTTTCTATCACTGAGGGTTTTTCAAAAATAGACACCCAAGTTTTGTTCATCTCAAGGTAATTGTTATCCAAAGTACAGGTATAAAGACATGAAGTGGTGTGAATATACTTTGTATACAACCAGAAATATGAAAAATTGTGCTCTGTACGTGTAATAAGTATTGTAATGCATTCCGCTGTCATATATAAATAAAAAAAGACATCTTTAATTGCCTAATTTTGGTTGTGAGTGCAATCTAGGTTGATAATTATTCTCTCTTAGGATAATGAAGGTATGATTCCATCGTCTTCTCATCCTCACCATTACTATTGAAGTGTCATTCATCATTGCTATCATTCCTTTTACCCCTGCTTCTTTGACTGTACTGCAGATTAAACTAGGAGCACTCTACCACTGAGCTACATCTCCACCAAATCAGAGCCACATCAAACTCATTGGGTGTGACACCAAAAATTGAACTGAGGGGCACTTGACCACTGAGCCACCTCCCCAGCCCTATTTTGTATTTTATTTAGAGACAGGGTATCACTGAGTTGCTTAGCCCCTCATAGTTGCTGAGGCAAGCTTTGAACTCGTTATTCTCCTGCCTCAGCTGGGATTATAGGCATGCGCTTCTGCATCCGGCTCTGCTTACCATTTTTTACAGCACACATCTCAAGTGAATTTGGCCTGAAAACACATATGACATGATGGTTTGAAAGTTCTTAAGGGTTTTCTTTTACCTAGTGGCAGAGTTAAGATGGTTTCATCTCAGTTATTCTCTCTTCTTCTAAATTCAAGTAAAATTAAGTATAGTATCTTTTGTTTAAAAATAGCATGTATGGTATGAATCCATTTTATAATGATTTCTCTATGTGTCTCCATCCTTCAATGTATAGGAGATCCACTTGAGATTATGTCAATCTCATATTCACATGGTTGTTTTGAAATATTAGCCATTTGAAGTGATTTTCTAACTTTCTTGTTATATTTCTTTGTATTCCTTACATAATAAATAATTAAAAATTATAATATGAGCAAAATAATTTGGACTCATTATAATTTTTTAAATCAATGAGTATATACTTTGGGGAACTGTTTAGTATCATTTTCATTTCAAATGTAGGAAAATGAGATCCAGATAAGATAAAACACCCAAAGTTACAGAGAGCTAAGTTCAGATAGCTTTGAACTCAATCATCCTTTCCCTCAATTCCAGGTTTATCCCACCACATTCCAATGCTGAAATAGTATCCTGGTTAATTACACTGATCCCTCCCTCCCAGCTTTCTCATTTTTCTTTTCACTATACCTGTTTTAAAATAGATTTGTGTTGGTTTCGGCTCAATTTCTTTTAAGCCTTTAGTACAAAGACCCCCTTTTAAATGCTTTGTGGTTTATATTCAGGTTATGATTTCCAAGAGTAACATGGAATGATCCTCAGAAGAGAGATAAATTAAAATTCCCTTCATACAATTATGCAGATCAAGAAAATCTATGTAGCACATCAAATTTATCATTCTAATGTTGGTCCTAATTTTATAGTCACAGTTTGAAAAACACTTATATTCATTACTTCTGGGCTCCTTACCAACTCTGAGATAGTACCCAGAAATTGGTACTTCCCCAGAGTTGGATTAGCTGGACACAAATGAACCACATATTCCATCTTATTTGTAATTCTGCTTTTGTAGTTTTTAAGTTGTTTTTTTTCTAGAGGGGCTCCCAAACAGTACTAATTTTTGTTCCCACAAATTTCATTGTAGTCCTGACAACCCACGTTTTACAAAGTGCAATTGAGCCCAAGTGAAATTCCAACTTCTCCAAGATGGAATGGTCATTCAATTATATGTACACTGAACTAGTATGAGGCTTGTCATGACACATAAAGTCATGACAAACTTCCTCAAATTTATTGCATTTCTACATAGCTAATATTTGAGTGAAAATTACTTGAAGTTAGAATATTCCAAAATATTCATTTGATAATCTCCCACACCAAACATCCATGTACCTCAAGCCCAGGTAAATTATTCCACAAATACTGACTTCATGGTAGCAACATGAAGTCATTCTCTTCTCTACCTTTATTCATGGTACTGAATAAAGGTAGAGAAGAGAAACACTATCACAATGTGGGAACAGTACTGAAAACTGATGGAGAAGTTGATAGCAAAATTGGACCAGGAAACAGCATCAAATGGTATATGTGAGAGAGAGAAAAGGAAGATTGATACTCATTCATTAGAAAAAAAGTATTAGCTAGCAGACACAAAAGGGCCTTTTGGTTGTAAAGAGGGGATGATGCAGGTTTGTGGTATGGATCACATGGCATGAGGCCAAGTAGGGACATATCTCTCTGAGAGAATGCTCTATGGGAGATAACACTGAACAAAAGCATAGGAGATTGTGTATATCACAGTACAGACTGGCATCACACATTCTTTGCCCTGTATCATAAGGTTGTATAAGCCCCTTATTACCTAGTCCAGGGAAAAGAATGAACAAGAGGATCCTGATGTGAACTAAGTCCTGAAATTCCTTAGATGCCTTGAAGCCCACCAGCATTTCACTTTGTAGCATCCAGCAGATTTAGGACTTAAGAAAGAAGTTAAGTTCACATATGGAAATATTTAACTAACTTGTACAACTCAGGTTTGTGGCCTATGAAATTTGTTTTCTACCATATAATATTTTTTATTTGTTCTAATTATACATGATAATAGAATGCATTTTGACACATTGAACACAAATGGAGCACAACTTTTCATTTCTCTGGTTGTACATGACATAGAATCAATACAGTTGTATAGTCAAATAGGTACATAGGGTAATAATGTCCTATTCATTCTACTGTCCTTCTACCCCCATACCCCCTCCCTTCCCTTCACTCCCCTCAGCTTAGTCCAAAGTGCCTCTATTCTTTCCTAGTCACCCCTTTTACTGTGGATTAGCCTTAAAGCAGAATGAAAGCCGGGCACAGTGATACATGCTTGTAATCCCAGAGGCTTGGGAGGCTGAGGCAGGAAAATTGCAAGTTCAAAGCCAGCCTCAGCCAAAGCAAAGTGCTAAGCAACACAGTGAGACCCTGTCTCTAAATAAAATATAAAATAGGGATGGGGATCTGGCTCAGTGGTCAAGTGCCCCTGAGTTCGAGCCCTGCCAAAAAAAGCGAAATGAAATTATGGGATTTGCTAGTAAATGAATGGAGCTGGAGAATATCATGCTAAGTGAAATAAGCCAATCCCAAAACAACAAAGACCAAATGTATTCTCTGATACGTAGATGCTAATCCATATAATTATTTTTTAAACAAACATTACTACATTGCCAGAAAAACTAATTTAGTAGGAAAGGGTTTTGCTTCACATCAGATCTCTGTCTTCAACTCCAAGATCTGCAATTTACTACTTTTGTGACCCCCTAGCAAATAATTTAACCCCTCCAAAACTCAGTTTTATTGTCCATGAGATGGGATCCCTGTGTTGTTTTATAGTTCTGGAGATCAGAAGTTCAAAACTGGTGCCAATGGGCTACAATCAAGATGTGGGAAAAGCTGTTTTCCTTCTAGAGGCTATAGAGGAGAATCAATTTCCTTGTATTTTTCACTTTCTAGAAAGCCATCCATATTCCTTGACTCATAGCCCCTCCCTCCATCTTCAAGCCAGCATCATAGCATCTTCAAATCTGTCTCTGACTCCATTTCTTCCTTCTTATAAAGACACTTTATGGTTATAATGAGGCAACCCTAATAAACCATGATAACCCTATTCCAGGGTTTGTACCCCTTCTCACTTCAGCTAAGTCTTTTTTTGCCATATATATTAGTTTCTTGAGGCTATCATAAGTGTCAGTAAATGGGTGGTTAAAAACAACAAAAAATATTCTCTTGTGGTTCTACAGGCTGGAAGTACAAAATCAAGGTGTCAGTAAGGTTGTGCCCCCTCCAAATGCTCTAGGAATAACCCTTCTTCGATTCTTTCAGCTCCTGATAGTCACAGCTGTTCCTCCGTGCTACAACACTTCCATCTCTTCCTCTATCATCTCATCGCAATCTCCTTTTTTTTCCCAGTACTGGGGATGAAACTCAGGACCTTGTGTATGTCAAGCAAGCACTGTAAACCTGAGCTACATTCCCAGCCAGCAATCTCCTTTCTCTAAGTCCCTGTGCCTAAATTTCCTTCTTCTTATAAAGATACCAATTATATTGGGTTAAGGGTCCACCATATTCCAGAATGAACTGATCCAAATTTAGCTATATCTGCAACAAGCTCATTCCCAAAAAGGTCACATTCTGAGACACCTGGAATTAGAACATCAAAAAATCTATTGGGAGGACAGAATTCAACCTCTAATACCATAAAGAGTTACACATTCACATGTTCTGTAGACATCCTTGCTAAGTGGCTTTGTTAGGCCTTCCAAATCAAATTCTCTGAGCTCCATTCACCACACCATGGAGTCTTCAGACCTGCAGCAGTGGTCAGGGCTCCCCAGAGAGGAGCACTCTGGGGTGCCAAGTAAAGAATTTCTCCCTTCCTTTTAGCAAGATCTGGATTCAGATTGGCCTCTGCTCCTCATAATTGTGCAAATTTCAAGAAAAACTTTTTTACAAAAAAAAATGTACCTCTTTGGGGCTCAGTTATATCACCTAAAAGCAGGTCTCATTATATCAATCTCCCAAAGATAGTTTCCAGAATTCAATGAAACAAATCTGGAAAGCACCTGGTATATCAAAGCACATACAAGATAATAGTTGTTCTCATATGTTCCCACCCCCAAATTTTTTGAGGGAAAAAAATCAGTGCTTTTGTTTATATAATTAACTCTTATCATTACCTCTATCTGGAAAGAGCACATTTGGCTATGTGGCTAGGTGGCTCTGCCAAAGCAGACTAAGAGTTAAATTAAAAAAGCCACAGAACTGTGGTCACAGGCTGGGTGGTGGACAGGAGTACTTGTCAACTTCCCTCTAGGGGTCTGCTGTCTCCCCACCCCAGCTTCCTGTTTCCTCTGTCTGCCTTTCCCCAGACTTGGGACTTATGGATACTTCCAACCCTTGGGGAGACCTTCAAGCAAAGGGCTTAGGGAGTTTTGAATATATCTAAATTCTGACTTTTTGTTAGTTTCATACACCCTTTATTTTATTTTTTTTCTAGCTTTACTAAGGTATAATTGACAAATAAAATTGTATATATTGAAAATTAAAACATGATGCATATACATATATTATTCATAATATATATTATTCTTTATATATATAAAGACTATATATATCTATATATATATCTATATATCTATATATCTATATATATCTATATATATATATATATATATATAGAGAGAGAGAGAGAGAGAGAGAGAGTTGATTAAATTAATACATCCATCCTCTTACATAGCTAATGCTATTTGTTTGGTGTGGTAAGAACACAGTAATATTCTTTAAATAAATTTCATGTCTGTAATACAATATTTTTAATTATCATCACCAAAGTTGTACATTAGATCCTCAGAACTACAAGTTTGTTCCCTTTGACCAACATCTCCTCTTTTACCAACCCTCTGTAAACACCATTATAAGCTAAACTTTGCTTCTATAAGTTGAACTTTTAAAGATTTTACATATAAATAATATCATAAAGTATTTGTCTTTTTGTCTGGCTTATTTCGCTTTGCATAATGTCCTATGGATTCACCAATGTTCTCACAAATGACTGGGTTTCCTTCTTTTTTATGGATGAATACCATTCCATTGTGTATATATTACTTTTTCTTTAGCCATTTGTCCATTGATGGACACTTAGGTTGTTTCCATACCTTGACTGTTATTTTTAAAACTGTTATAATGAACACAAGAGTATAGATATATCTTTGAAATAGTTACTGTGTTTCATTTGGCTATATACCCAGAAATGGGATTGAGATGGACAAATAGCTTGAATAGACAATTTTCAAAAAAGACACACAAAAGAGCAAGAAGTTATGAAAAGATGCTTGATATGACTAATCATCAGGGAAATGGAAACCTAAACTAAAATGAGATATTTCCTTACCCCAATAAGGATGACCATTATCAAAAAGTCAAGAAGTTCTGGTGAGAATGTAGAGAAAAGAGAATGCTACTACACTATTGTTGGAAATGAAAGATGGTGCAGCTGTTATGGGAAACTGCATAGAGGAGCCTCAAAAACCTAAAAATAGAACTACCATAAAACCCAAACATTAAAAAAAAAAACCTAAAATGTCAAAAGCCTATTTCAATCCCTTTCAATTCACCTTCTTTCCCTTTCCATTTGTGTCTCTTAAACCTGCACATTCTCATTTGAAGACAATTTCTGCTCTGAGCCATATTTTTCAAGAAGGAAACCTGAAAGAAGGAAGATGTGCAAGGAGCCTGAGATGCTAACTTTACCACTGTTTGACACAGAAACATAGAACAGTGACTGTACTCTGGTTTCTCAACCACACTTGAGTTGGGTTTTGGAGTGAAAAAATCAAAGATACAGAAAAAGGATGGAGGACAACAGTGGACACAACTTGGGGTTGGGCCATGTTTGCAGTTGACCTTTTAGCTGAGTCCCTTCAAAGAAGCTTCAATCCCATTTCAGGGACTGACTGATTTAAGGAGAGATAAGCAAACTGACTTGGGCTTTGAAAGAGGTAGCAGGCCTCTGACAGGTTGCTCCTGAGGACCAGGTCCCTGTCTGGAGCTCAGGGTACTAATCCTGAAAATGTACTTCATGCAATGTGACTTTGGTAGCAGATCCACTTTAGAGAGAGTTTGCATTAGTTTTCTAGGGCTGTCATAACAAAGTACTACAGAAGAGGCCACTTAAACAACAGAAATGTATTTTCTTACTGTTCTAAAGGGTCTAAGTCCAAAATCCAGGTGTTGTGAGGGCACATGCCTTTGTCTTAACTTCTGGTGCTGTTTGAAAGTTTTAGTCTTCACTATAATCTCTTCCCTGTCATCACATGGCATTCTCCCTGTATGCCTCTGTATTTATATGATCAGCTTCTTTTTAAAATATATTTTTAAGTTATCGATGGACCTTTATTTTTATTTACTTATGTTTATGTGGTGCTGAAGATTGAACCCGGTGCCTCACACATGCTAGGCAAGTGCTTTACCACTGAGCTCCAACTCCAAACCACATGACCAGCTTCTTTCCAGGACACCAGTTCTATTGTATTTGGGTCTCACTGTATATCAATATGACCTCTTTTTATCTAATGACATATGTAGTGATACTGTTTCCAAAGAAGGTCACAATCTGAGGGACTAAGAGTTAGGACTTCAGCATATCTTTTGGGGAAGTCACAATTCAGGGCCAGAGGTGTTGCTACACATCCTACAATACATAGTACAGCTCCTGGAAACAAAGAAGCATCTAGCCCCAGATGCTCATAGGACCCAAGTTAACAAAACCTCATCTGCCTCCCACATTCTCCCATCAGAAGAGTGTCCCTCTCAACCTAACCTGTTCCCGAAGGGCTTTCGTTCTCTCTCTGGGGAGCCACTGCTGGCCCTTTGACTTTGAGTCATTTTTACTCCCCCCTCTTCACACTTGCCTATTCAAGGCAGGGTCTTCAAATTGATGATTTCAAAGGTTTCTCCCTCTGCCATGCTGCTTGGCTCCTGCCCGCCTGCTGTGCCAACAGATGAAGTTGTGAGGGCTGCTGGCCTCCCTGCATCTAATCCTGAGCCTCAGCAGCAGCAGGGAAGGTGGCAAATGTTCAATAGCAGTTGTTGGCAAAGAAGCACAGCAGTGGCCAGACCTGATGATGCCACTGCATGCGCAAAAGCCACTTTTAGCAAATTTCTCCTACGTGGTCAGATTTGCAACCAGGACAAAGCCCTCCACTGTGTATGGGTTCCGAGGACAGAGAAATATAAAGCTCCTTTTTAATTCCTTGCTGGTTAATTAGTTTGGATGACTAGCTGAAATTCCTTTTTTAAATTTTGCTTCTGTTATTATTAATATTGGTAGATTAATATGATCTATGAAATGCAATGGGGAATGGATTTACACGGCAGTAAAATATAAAGCAGAAAATTTCCACATGAGTGTGGTTTTATCTAAAGTAAAATGGCTTCTGCATTGATTAGGCTCTGGTCAGAAAACCATAATAAACTCCTTGCCAGTTTGCCAGATTACATTCATTCATTAATGATCAGGTGATACTTGGAAACTATGAAGTGCTGAATGATATTTTAAAACCTTCTGGTTAGACACAAAATGTGATTTTTGTTCCCTGCTTATAGAGTCCCTGGGTTTCTATTCTTGTCCTTTACCATTATTATGTTTGTTAATCAAATAGCTATGATTTAGAATCCAGTAATTCATCCAACTCCTGGCCAATAACATCAAATAGTGAAATAGCCTTGTATTTAATTACAGAGGAAAATATCTTTTTTCTAAATCTAGCATCTGAGCACTAGTTCCCTGTTGTTTTGAATTGGTTTGGGTTTGGGATGGGGGAGTTGGCAGCAGATTCCTGTTGGCATCTTATTTTCGGATCAGCTGTACAATTGCAAGAGGGTGTTTGCCCTTACTCAAATAGCAAGTAGCCTAAGAGAGGTAGTTAAATAGGGTTTTCAAACAATTTTTGTGTCCTTTTTATTTTAGGGCAAAATATTTGTACCCAGAACCTTTTATTAGTTGCCTTTGCCCACAGCTCCCTTGTGTGATTTGTCACTATAATTTTGAAGAAACTATCAAAGGAAAAATCCAGCTTCTTTAAGCTTGAGAAATGACATACCTCCACTGAAACTTCTCATCTTATAAGATCTTCAACTATATCCCCATTTTCATCAGAAAGCATGCTATGATTGAACAAGGATTTATGTAGGAAGTGTCTATTCATTTGGGAGGGGGCTGGGAGAGAGGGGGCATTGGTACATTTTGCTTTTGTATAAACAAGTATGGCCCATGTTTTGGATTCACAAAAGAAGACAGCATTTCAGGCAGTAACTCTGAGCTACTTTAAAGGGAAGGAGAATCCTACCCTTTTCAGATTTTATCTGCATGTGAACTAGTGGCCAGTCACTATGGCTGGTGTCCTGATTTCCTTTGACTTATTTTTTAGATACATAACTCAGTATTTTTGTTATCATTTATGAAATATTTATACCATACAGGAAATACTACCACCCATGTACTACTACTCAGATTTAACAGATGTTAATATTTTGCCTGAGTGCTTCTGAGCTTTCTGTTTTTTGAGAAATAAAATGTTACAGCTCAAGCTTGAAACCTCTCCCATCTCTCCCCTACCTGTCCCTCCTCAGAAGAATCACTGTGTTGAAGTTCGTGTGTATACCTCCCATGAATGTTCGTATTCTGTTCTCTACATGTATGTATCATATGCAATATAAAATATTGTTCTGGTGATTTTAATTTGCATAGCTAGTATCAACTGATCTATCTATTGTGGGGTGATTTTCACACATCTGCATAAGAAAATATACATACCAGAGTATTACTTGTTGCAGTACTGTTTGCCATAACAAAAAGGAAAGGGAATGTAACCTAACTGCTCATCAGTAGTGAAACAGTTAAATAAAATGGTGGTTTGTTCATATAATGGAATATCAAACAAATGGTCACACAAAGGTTAGATCTATGTGTATCAACACAAGTGCATTTCAAGAGCAGTGTTGAGAGTAAAAAGCAAGTTGTAAAAATATGCATGCAAGATGATACTATTTACATATCTATTTAACTCATGAATTACTCCAATTGTTCTAATGGCTGTTCAGATCACAAAGTAGTATTTAAAGGATCTCATTAATAAAAAATGGGAGAATAAAGGTATTGATGTTTAAAAGTGGTTTTTTCAGTAAAGACTTTCTTTATTCAAGAAATCTCAGATGGGCTGTATTCTTATCTTTAGAATCATTCTAATTAATATATGAAACCCATTAATTAACATAAGCCTCTAACTTTGCAAGAACCTCCTAATCAACTATTTGGTCCCCCTGAAAATAAGAAAAAAATAAAAGCAGAAAGTCACATCCAGGGAGGGCATCTCAGAGTGCTTCCTCTATAAATCTCACTCTATAAAACAATCTGAATATTTTCACAAGACTCCTCAAGGGAAAGCATAGCATAAGTTATTTTCATATTCCTTTAGAATGTAAACTGATTCAGCTTGCATCATATAGTATACCCTTAAGGAGATAGTCCTAACACAATTAGTCAACTTTTCATTACTGTGATCAAAATATCTAATATAAACAACTTAAAAGAAAAAAAAAAGATTTACTTTGGTTCACAGTTTCAGAGGTTTCAGTCCATTGTGCACTGGCTCCATTGCTTTGGGCCTGAGGTAGACAGCACATCATGATGGAAGGGTATGACAGAGGAAAGGTGCTTAGCTCATGGCAGCCAGGAAGTGGGGGTGGGGTGTGAGGAAGGGGCTGGAGACAAAATAAACCCTTCCAGGGCTTGCCTCTAGTGACCTACCTCCTCCAAGTAGGCCCCACCTCCTACAGTTTTCACCACTTCTCCATAATGTCATCCAGCTGGGCATGGTGGCACATGCCCTATAATTCCAGTGAATCAGGAGACTGAGACAGGAGGATTGCAAGTTTGAGTCCAGACTCAGTAATTTAGCAAGATCCTTGGCAACTTAGTGAGACCTTGTCTCAAAAATCAAAAATTAAAAAAAAAATAAATAAAAAGAGCTGGGGATGTGGGTCAGTGGTAAAGCACCCCTGGGTTAGATCCTCAGTACCAATTAAAAGAGAAGGGGCATGAATTATGGCCCCTAGCTATAAATCCCTTGATGGTTTAATGAATGAATGAGGTTAGAACTTACATGATCCAATTGCTTTCAAAATTTCCAACTCTAAACATGGCTGCACTAGGTACCAAGCCTTTAACACTCATATATCCTTTGGAGGAAATTCCAGATATAAACCATAACAATAGTTCCTCCTGTCTTCTCAAATCCAAATCATTTGAAGGCAATAATTAAAATTTTATCTTTTACTTCTACCACACATGGTTTTTGTACATGAAAGTTGCTCAAAAACATTAAAGGCAGTACAGTACCAGGGAAAGCACTCAGGGTCTTCAATCAAAGTAAACAGACCTGGTTTCAATCATGGATCTACCACTTATTGAGTCTTGTATCTTCTAATTGATTTGGGGCAGGGTTGCCTGATTTGCCAGGTTTAGGGGGTAAAAAACATCCAGGACATCCAATCAAATTTAAGGAACATACTTATGACAAAATGGTCATTGCTTATCTAAAATTAAAATTGAACCAGACATCCTGTATTTTTATCTGGTCATCCCCTTTTGAGCAAATTAATTGTCTGGATTCAGGAAGTTCAGTGTGGTTGAGAAAGTTTTTCTTGGAGAAATATTGCATATGGAAGCAGCATCTCCTATTTAGTCATGAAATGGATGAGGAGAAACCCTCACCTATCCTCATTTTCCAGAGGATGGGATCAGGCTATTGACATTTAGTGCTTTGAAGTCAGAGAGCTCAATCAAGCTTGATGGGCCAACCCTTCACAATGAAGAAGAGTGCTTCCACAAATATTAATAGTGTTTTGGCTTGAAAAACACTGTACCAGAGGCCTATGGGATAAGGGCAACTGTGCTTATTGTTCAGTTGGGTATTTTATTCTTGGTGGAAATTGTTTTCTGTCACACACATGCAACTAGAATGATGCCATCAGGGGGTAACAAAAAATGAACAGAAATCACTCAAACTCTGTTGCCATCTCTCCAATAACAGACAACAGTATTACAACATTCAATCCTCATGGTTTTCTGAAAGAACTTTCCTCTTTAACTCAGAACTTGTTCAGACAAGACAGCAGACAAATGCATGTTGGTTTTCCTCTCATGTTTCTATTTTTAATAGAGTTCACTTTTAAAATTCTAAGCATTATAGAAACATGCAGAAGGTACTATAATCCCAGTTCACAATATAATACTGCTAAATATCAGTGCAAGGAGAAAAATGAGAGGTTAGTTCTTTTATGTCTGCTCTGGAGCAGTTTATTATTCAATAACCAGAATTTGTAGTCTGTTTGTATCCATGGGTGAGTATCTCAGCTTGTACTAAAAATGTTCTCTTCTCCTCTTAAATTCACTAGTACCTTAAAACTGCAGCTCTTGAATCTGGTTGCATATATAGCCAAAATAGAGGAGGGACCAAGGAGATGAGGGTAAGATGGAAAAGACTCAGTGTTCCACAAGTAATCTTCTGAAGTTCTCTTCTGAGTCATATATGATTGTAGAAACATTGGCACAGGACATGTGGATTCAAATTCTCTTATAACATTTACTAGTTCTGTCACTTTGGAAAGTTATTTAAACTCTCTGTGCTTGTTTTCCCATCTGTAAAATTTGGATAGTAATATCTATCTGAAAGATTTGTCATAAGGATTATACAAAAAATATTTAAATCCTTTATCACATTAGGGAATACTCAGTTAATACCTATTATCACTCAATTAATACCTATTATCACTATGATCAATTATTACTTATTATCACTATTATCTCCTCAAAGAATTGCCCCATCTGACTCTAGGCCAACACAACCACAGGCTGGCTGATTTAGCCTTGAATGACAATCAGAGGAATGAGCAGCCTATACCCTAGCTCAACAAGGACTTCCAGGAAGTGTGTGTGTGCATGTTTATGTGCACACACACACATACACACATGCATACACACACCAAATAGAATGCAATAGCATTTCATGCATAATTCAGACTCAGTTACACACTCACTAAAATGAAATATCTTTCAGACTTTATTGGGAAAAGGGTGATTCACCAATTCCTGGAAGAAGGTATTTGTTTCAGATACCAGTGCCAATAGCAAGTGCCATTTTAGGGGTAGAGTCATATATAGAATGTCTTCTGTAAAAGGGAAAAATAAATATCTATTTTAGCCTATGTCTGGAAAGAGCATTTCACTCAGTTTTACAAGTTGTCAGCATTGTCTCCCTATTTGGTGAATCTCAGTGACCTTCATCAGTTAAATCCAGCTATTCAACACTTTTGATTTGTGACTGTGCTTGACAGTACTGTCAAGCACAATATCCTCAGTACCCTCTTCCATGCCCCTTCCTATACCACAGGGAGGAAAAAACTAAAAAAATCTATTTCCCAGGCTCTCTTGCAGCTAGGATTCTGGATGTGAATTCCACTTAGCCAGTGAGATGCATTTGTGCAAGTTTTGGAAGAGGAAATTAAGCCAAAGGCCATATTCTTTTTTTTTTTTTTTTCATATGGTCACTCCAACTATTTTATGCTGAACATTTTCTTTTTTTTTTTTTTTTAATTTTTTATTGTGCCATATTCTTGCTGTTGCTAACAATACTGGTTGAGTGTCACTAGTCAACTGTGAGCTTTGTGGGAATGAAAGGTAGTAAAGGCAACAGCTGTAGTGGAAAGGTTGGGTCACAGCTCTGGTGGTGTGCTTTCTAACCCCCAACCTTATCACCCTTCTAAGGATTTTATAAGCACTGAACCCTGAACCCTGACTGATAACATTTCCCTCAGTGGTTTAAAATCCTTTTCCCCAAATCCTTTAACAGCAGTGAGACACGAAATCTACCTCCTCACAGCCTGTGTATTATAGATCAGTGTTTCCCAAGACAGGATTTGCATCAGAACATGCATTAACTACAGGTTTGCAGCTCCATGCCAGACCTTTGGAATGAGAATCTGTTAATCATGGTAAACCATGGAATCTGAATTTCTAAAATCTCCCCAATTGATTCTCTCCAGCCAGATTTAAAATGATTTGTTTGGATCATCAGGTAAATATGTACCTGACTATATTCCCTCAGTTTCCTCAAAGAGATGTTTTCAGTGAATGACCTTTTATTTGATGTTTTGGTTACATTTTTAGAGGGTAAATAGAGAAAATATTCAACCAAAGGTTTTTGTACCTTTTATAAAAAAAATTTCAAAATTTTCCAAAGGTGTACCCTTCAATATCACTTACATAAAATGCCTTTCAACAGATTTCTTATGGTGTTCTTATTTCTGTAGAATATAAAAAATACAGCCAACATATTTTCCCTTTTCTTTTGCGTATCAGAAAGCTCAGAGCTAAACTCTGTGCTCTGTTTAGTAGAGAAGTCATTCCATATTCCCAGTACTGTTATCTTGTTCCTTCCAAACAATTTGTCTTTTTTAGTGTATACACTTATTCTTATTGTTCCATTTCAGGTCTTTTAATATTGTAAACAGTCCTGAATGTGGAAGGGATATAATTTATAAGTTAATTAATTGGCTGTCTTTGGCTTTTGTCTGTTCAAGATGAATGACAGAATTGATTATACTGAGCAACAATTATATTCAGCATATGAAGGTCTCAGAGGATTGTGCCAACATACACTGTCTTTATATCATTATTTATTCAAACTACATTCTCACAAAAAATCCAGACAAAAAATCTTATAAAGTAGAAAATATAAGTCTCCTTATACTATACTATTAAACCTATCCCCACAATATAAATAAACCACTTTAACCAAATTCCTTTGTGGTCTCCAGATCTTATTTTCTGAACAAATAATAGCAAATGTATATTTCAAAATAGGATTGTACCTTATGTATTGTTCTACAACTTGTTATTTCTCTTACATTTCAGTGTAGATATTTTCCACGTTAATATTTATGAATCTATGAATTATATGAATGTCATAACTTATTATTTTATCAGTTTTATGTTGAACATAAGATCTTTTAGCCAACAACATGGTGTTTCTATTGGGAATATGAGAAGAGAAGTTCAAAATTCCTTTATAAAGATAGAACTGTTTTACTATTTAGCCTCTCACTTTCAGTCACATCATAGTGACATGTAGTTTGTACTCCCACAATAAGGAAACATATTGAAGTTCGGTAAGCAAAACCAGGTAAGAAGTCAGTAAATGGTACTTTAAGCCAACTACACACTGCCAGCACATTTTAAATGGGCATTTTATGTTTCTTTGTTTGATTCTAAAACATGACACATCTCTTAAACTCTCTTACATCCAGATAGGCAGACCAAGGTGCTCAGCAGAGATTTTCTCCTACAATCAAGTCAACATTCAAGTTTTGTTTCAAATTACTGCATTTACTTAAAGCAGGCATATAATATCATCTAAGCATCAATTCACCAATCAATATACTGCCAATTTATAAAGTAATATTTTTAGGAAAAAATATTAAATCTATGAGTGATATTTTATGATTATATAGTTGTAGAAGTGTCTACAATATGTTTTTGCTTCAAATACTGTGAAAAGGTATAATCATTGCCATCAGACGGCAACAGCTATCTGCTGAGTTGTTTTTAATTCCACACACCAAAAAAGGTAGCTCTCTGGCTAGTGAATCAAAAGGAGAAGAGTGTTTTGTGGCTTGGCTGTGATGGCCAAGCTGCTCACATGGTGATTTGTAGAAAACTAGTCCTGATGCAAACCAAAAATGTTTCAAGGGTGGGGGAGACACAGATGACACTCACTGGAGACTGGGAGCTTTCTATAATGACATGCTTGGTTATGTTACCCTAAAATGAACTCTTTTAATAATTGTTTACAAAGAAAAAAAGTTTTACAAGACTGGTATCTCTAATGAGTAAGAATCTGTGTTTCTTTGAATGGTAAAAATTAAACACAGGCAAAGAACTGATTTCACTGTGTATGAAATTGTTTTATGTAACCACAAACATCTTGCTAAATACATTTTATCCATGTCTATGTGTGTGTGTGTGTGTGTGTGTGCGCGCGCGCACGTGTGTGTGTGTGTGTGTGTGTGTGTATGTGTGTTTGGGGAAAGATGAAGGGAGAGATGACGGAAGTATCACTTCACATCCATTCATTCCTTCCTCAATCCACTTAATAAATAAGCATTGCCAGGATACTTCACTGACCTCAAACATTTTCAAAAACTTATTAAAAGGAAGTTCTGATGTGGTTAAGGCATTGATCCAATGCCACTTTCTTGAACTCCTCAAATTTCTCAGTTTGGATAATAATAAACCCTATAGATGTGATAGAAACTGTGGATATTTTCACAATAAAAAATTCTCAGACATGCATTTTGGACCTCCTTTGGGAGTTTGATGCACCAAATTGAACAAGTTGGTATTTATTTCAAGAAAAGCAATTCATAGAATAATAGGACCAAATGGAATTTTGTGTTCATATATTTGTACTACTTTTCATATGGATGTTTTCACAAAGCAAAAACAATCCTTTGTTGGATTTCACATTCAGCTTTTCAAATGAAAAATAAGGTCATCTTATAGAAAGCCCTAAAGAAAGCAATTCATAGAGTGTTCCTCTACTGCCACCTTGTGGAGTTTTGTTGAAAAATACAATAAAAGGTTACACTTTTTTTTCCTTCTGAAACAACTGCTTATCCCTCACCTATGTTCCACAACTGTTAACAGCTTGCTCTACCTACTCCATCTCTCTCATTACACACCCACATCCACGCCCAAACTTCCCTTTTTGCAAACCATAGAAAAGTAGGCTGCTTTCATCATGATACTTCACTATGAAATATGTCAGTATGCATTTCCAAGAATAAGAGTCTCCCTATTTAACCACAATATCAACAAACACAAGACAATCACCATAAATCCAATATCATCCATCACTGAGTCTACTAAAATTTCTACTGTCCTCAAAATATCCTTTATGACATCCATTTTTCTAATACAATATCCACTAAAGCTTCACTCCGAATATTTGGCTGTTGTGTCTCCCACAGTTCAGAAGGATCCTACTGACATCCTCTGTTATTTGTGACAAGTCATTTACAGTTCAAGTCAGAACTGGGAACCATGGATCACACCTGTAATCCTAGTGGCTCAGGACGCTGAGGCAGGAAGATCATAAGCTTAAAGCCAGACTCAGGAACTTAGTGATGCCCTAAGCAACTCAGCAAGACCCTGTCTCAAAAAAAAAAAAAAAAAAAAAAAAAAAAAAAA
>NW_026000272.1:4030323-4140400 GCF_001458135.2 Marmota marmota marmota
CATCCTTTCCTTTCCCTCCTCTCCCCTCCCCTGTCCTTCCCTCTCCTCTCTCCTTCCTGGCTGCCATGAATTGAATACCTTTGTTCTGCCACACCCTTCTGCCACCATATTTCTGGCAGTGGAGCTAGCTGAAACCTGAGAAACTGTGAGCCAAAATAAATCTTTCCTACTTTACATTGATTTTTCCAAGTACTTGTCACAGTGATGAAAAGGTGTCTAACACACTAGAATATTATATAAACTCTCTTGTATCTTGAATTTTTCACTTATTAGTGTAGCCCAGAGCTGACTCTATGTCAGCATTTAAAGATCATCCTTATTCTTTCTACAGCTATATAGTACTACATCATATAGTTCCCTAAAAGCTGTCATTTAGATTATTCCCAATATTCTTCTATTAAAAACAATGCTACAATAAATAACTTCAGCACACATGTTGTTTCATATTTGTGGAGAGTTATCTTCTGGCTAAATTACTAGAAGTGAGATTGCTGTGTCAAAGGATAAAAATATTGCTAAATCTCTCTCCATAGGAGTCATTATAATTTCACACTCTGACTACTATTGTTGGAAAGTGACTGTTTTTATAGAGTATTGCCCACAGAACATGTTGTCAAGCTTGCCAACCCCCTCCATTTTCATTCTCAATTAATGATTTTCCTTCCTACTTAACTGCGAAAACCAAAGTGATAATAACCTCCAGAGAATTCTATTGCTGCCACTTTTGTAACCATATTCTCTGCAGTCAGGCTTATTACCTTAGATGAACCTTTAGTCACGTGTTCCTCTCTATGCATTGGATCCCTCCTCTTTCACAAGTCATGTACATGACTCCAACATTTTTATACCCCCCTCCTACATCATTAATATTTTCCCCTGTACTTGATCATTCTCATCAGCATACATATATGCTGTGATTTCTCCCATCAAAAGAGAGATACCGGAATAAAATGAGGTTAGGCAAGGAGAGGAAAAAAACATACCTTCTACTCTTAAAGAAACTGAGAACTGTATGTTACTCTATGTTACTCACCTGATGATGGTGCTCTGCATCAGTGACTCACAATGTTAGTGTGATTAGAATCACTTGAAGGACTTTTTAAGCACAGTTTCTGATTTAGTGGTTTGGGGCTGGCACCCTTTAATTTGCATTTCCAATATATCCCCATGTGATATTGATCTTGCTCTTTCAGGGACCTGACTTTGAAAACCACTGCTTTAAAAAGCTTCTTTTTACAGTTAACACATATTATCTTAATGCAACTCAATTTGTATTAGTTATGTATTTGCCAATAAAATTTAAAGGTGCAAATGATTTCCTTTTTAAATTATGAAATGCATTACTTTAAAACACACACAGTTATTTTGGTCTCATACTTCCCACCAACTATTGCTTGATTTATTTGTTCATCTTTGAAACAAAATTTCTCAAGAGTGCTTCTGGGAAGTCTCCAATTCCTCTGTGTTAATAAACACACTACAGTCAGGCTTTCACTCCTGTCACCTATCATAACTGCCCTCATCAACGTCTATATGACATCACTACTGTTCAAGCTACCTTCAAGTCTAAGTTCTCATCTAATTGACATCAACATCTGACTATGGGTCATGAACTTCTGCATCCTTCTCTTGATCTGCAGGATACTATGCACTTTGAGGTCTCCTTCTTGTTCATGTGAAACTCTCAGTCTCCTTTACTGGCTCACCTCTTTTGCCCCTCAACAATGTTGAGATTGCTTCTAGTCATCTTCTATAACTTTTGTATTCAACCAACTACATGGCTTGAAATGTTATCTATATTCTGAAAGCTGTCAAATGAATATCTCCAGCCCTAAATACTGAAGTTATATGTCTAACTACTTATTCTTCATCTTCATGTGAATGTCTAATAATCATCTTAAATCCAACATGCCCAAATCTGGAGAGCCCCCTCAAACCCACTCCTACTGTAGCCTTACAGCTCAGTATTAATAGAAACCCCATCCTTGTAGTTCCTCCTGGACTCTCTTTCTCTTATGCCTCACATTAAATCTGTCAGCAAATTCTATGGACACTTCCTTGAAAATACTCCCCCAAATCCAACCTCTTAACACCACCTCCTACCTGCTACCACTCTGGTTTGAGACAGCCACATTACTGCAACAGGTTCATAGCTGGTATCCTGTTTCTCCTCTTGCCATTCAACAGTTTATTCTCAACACAATAATTCAAGTGAGCCATAGAAATGAAAGCTAAACACTCCTTCTGTTCAAAATCCTGTCTCCCACTGTCTTCCATCTGACACAGAGTTAAAAGGCAAGTCTTCACCACACTTTGCAAGGTTCTATATATCATCTGACCCCATCACCTCTCTAACCACCTCATCTAACACACTTCTTGCTTTTTCTCTGTCACGTACACAAGCCTCTTTGTCTTCCCACAAACCTGCCAGGCACATTCCCACCTTCGGGCCTTAGTCTAGCTAACCCCTGGGCTAATCCGGACCTCCCTTCTTCAGCTAAGCTACCAGCTTTGCCATTTTACATCCTTCAAAGCTTCCCTGCTTCATGAAGTCCACCTTATTTATTACTACAATCTCTGCCCCCTCTCAATGCCACTCTGAAACCCTCTCCTTCTGCTTAATTTAGTTTTGACCATAGTATTTATAACATTCTAACATACCATTTAATTTACCTATTTATCATGACAATTGTTTCGTGTCTGTCTAACCCTCCATTAAAATGTAAAGTTCTTGAGGGTAGGCCTCTTTATTTTGTCCCATATTATATCCCAAGGACTCAAAAAAATGTGAATACAGTACTTACTCAACAAATAATCATTGAATGAATGAAAAAAAGTGCTTTTGTTCTTCCAGAAAAGTCACTCCCATCACTTTTCTCCTTGAAATGCTGCCTTCCAATGCTCCCAACCTATAGCTTTCATTCAGTCTTCACTGCAGTTAACACATGCTACTTTTTAAGGAGAAATGACAATTCTCATCTCTTCATAGAACTTAGGCTTAGCATCTGAAGCCAATCAAAGGAACAGGCGTTTTGCTCACCCATCCATCACTAAGATTCTTCCTGCCAGGGGTCATAAAGTAACCCAATTCCCTCCAGCCCCATGCCAGATGTAATGAAACTATGGAAATGAATGAGTGGATATTTCTGAATCTTAGTTTTTGTTTATATACACATTTCTTCTATATATAAAATAAGGTGATTGAGCACTGGGGATATAACTTAGTGGTAGAGTGGTTGCCTAGCATGTGTGAGACCCTAGATTTGATCCCCAGCATCAAAAAATAATACAAAATAAATCCAAGGTGATTGTATGACATAAATTCTGATCTTTTCTAGTTCAAAATGTCATTATAACATTTCAACTTAATTTCAATAATTAAGGCTCATTTGTCAATGGACTAATTATTTTAATGTTTATTCCAGTTCTGGTTCTCTACTCAAAAGGTCTTAAGTCAAATTGTAGATCAAATGACCTAAAAGCTGTTCTTCGCACTATCATATCACAAACATGCATCCCATGATTGATTATTCATTAGGTTATCTCTCTCCCCTCCAGTGAATCATTTGGTCACTTGACTGAACAATCTAAATAAACCAGTTGTAGAAGAGTGTTTGAGAAAGGCATTTCTCTGGCTGCAGCAAGACCCACCGGCCTATATAAAAGTGAAAATGAACAAGATTCTCTGGGCTATATTTAGATTTCCCTTACCTAACACATTATTTGGCATCAGTCAGCCCAGCCTCTTCTCTCAGCTTTGGTGCTAAACTAAGTCCGAGTAGGCAGAGTATTCAAGGGGTCATGATGACTTTTGCTAGGAGGTGCCAGGCTTCATGGCCTATTTTTATTATTTTTTTCTAATTTCTAAAACTAATTTGAAGTAATTTTGGATTGATAAGACACTGCAAAGATAAACAGAGGGATCTAGTCATCCTTCACTGTTTTCCCCAATAATTATATCTTCTATAACTACAGTGAAATATAAAAACTTGGAAATTAGTGCTGGTATAGAGTTTGTAGTTCTATAGCATTTGATCACATATGTACATTCCTACCTCAAAGATTTTCCTAGTGCTACTACTCTGCACTTACACCCTTCTTACTCTTCTTTACATAGCCCATTTTTAACTATTTAAGAAATGTGCTGCCTCAGATGGGATTTTCCTATTGTGCCACATGTATACCTAAAAGCTTCAAGAAGAGCCCTGTATCATTTTCCAGGCAAGGAATCACTGAAAACTGAAAACTTGTCAGACCTCTGTTTTAAGCCTGGGATAACATCTATCACTTTTCTTTAGTGCCATAAAAAAACTAACACATATCAGAGCCTTTATAGTGGTTTTAACATTCAAATACATTTTAGTTAATTTAACTTGGTTCTTGTCTTGGTTAAAGCATGGATTTAAAAAAATCTCCTTAGTAAGCAAGTGTTTAAAATGGCTGTTCCAATGACCTAGTTACATGCTCAATAAGACAATGCAATCTGGATCCAGGGCTCTGAGGAATAACATTGGATCACTGTCTTTCTCCAATGTGCAAAAGAGCTATGGGTCCTAAGTGTTTAAAATCCAAACCTTCTCATACAATGGAAACCTTCCTTCTGTTTTACCTCTCCCCAACTTCATTGTTTTATGTATCCTACCAAACTATTCCCTTCCCTATTGCAACTGCTCTTCCTATAACAGGATTTCTTCTCCGTGTCTTTCTATAATAATCCTCCCCCCGAAATATTAAAGTCAATTTTACCTGTACAAGTTTGGCTAGCTGTTACACAATTTGCAAGTATATGAATATATAATTCATTTTCTACAACATAATTAGTATCCAAGTATACATAGAGCTCTCTATTCTGTTTTTTTTTTTTTCACTCTACACATAACAATTTTCTATGCTATTAAAGACTTAATTATTCTTAAGGGCTGACTAAGGAGAAGTCTGGCAAGAGCAAACTGAACTTACATGAGCCCATACTTTATGCTAAAAACATCTAGGAATGCTGGATAAAACATAATACTAAAATTTAATATATAGCCTAGGATGGAAGAAAAATATCCAAGGACTCTAAGGGAAGAAACAAATCATAGCCATAACCAGGGTGAGTGTCTCAGGTTTACTATGAAATGTTCTGCTTCTCAGGAAACTCCTCCATACTGGACAACCAATATGACTGACCATCCTTATTCACAGCAGTAAACTTCAGGTGCCTCAGGACACTTCTGGGCTTTTTTTTTTGGTGGGGGGGACCAGGGATTCAATTCAGGGGCACTGGACCACAGAGCCACATCCCCAGTCCTATTTTGTATTTTGTTTAGAGAAAGGGTCTCACTGAGTTGCTTAGTGTCTCACTTTTGCTGAGGCTGACTTTAAACTTGCAACCCTCCTACCTCAGTGTCCCAAGCTGCTGGAATTACAGGCACTCATGGGCTTTTAAGACTGGATCTAGCACTCTTAATTCTTCTACTTAGTCTCAATTATTTGTGTGTTAATTATCTTGAATTTTCTATGTAAATAATACTGTATGCAAATAAAATAAGTTGTCTCTTTTAGTCTTTAGAGGTCATTAATGTTTTCTTATATAGTTTCTTTGGTTATTTCCTCTAATTTTCTGTTATATAGTAACTGTGATATCAGGAACCATTGCCTTGCACTTGACCTTAAAGGGAATGCTTCTAATTTTCTTCATTAAGTGTACTTATTTTTATAAGGTTACGGGAATTCCCAACTATTTCTAGTTTAGTAAGATTTATTTAAATCATAAATGGTTGCTGATATTTATCAATTGCTTTTGCTTTTTGGGGTACCTGTTCAGAAAATCATGTAATAGTTTTCCTATCAATCCAGTCCATTAATGTGATTATATCCATATACTTTCCACAACTGAAACAATTTTGCACTCCCAGAATAAAATAAATTGTTGAACATAAATTGTTGAATTATAGTCAGATTGTGTGTGTATATATATTATATATAATATATACACATATACACATTTTATATATAATTATACATATTATTTATATATTTATATAATTTTTATATACTAATATATATAATTTATATATATATATATAAAATTATATACACACATAGACATATACAACTTGTAGGATTTTTTAAATCTGTTAAGTTAAATAGAACTTTAATATTCTTTTCTTGCACTATCTGTAGCTAGTCATGATATTTACATTTTATTCATTTCATCATCATGGTGGGACTAGACTGAACTTTACTACTATTGAAACTCTATACCAGTCTGACTGCCCAAGGGATGAAATAGATTCTGTTTATAACCATTTGGTAACTGTTGATTCAAAGCCCCAATGCCCATGGAGTTAGGGACAGCATGCATTACCTCTTATTTTAAAGCAGTCACTAATCAGATATATGTTCAGGCTATGCAACAGAGGTACTTCTCATTTACTAGTGTCTTTTCATTTGGAACAGATACACTAGTGGTTTGAGGGATATGACTGACTGTTGATGTTTGCAATTATGATTTACCCATCTATTTCTGTCAGGGCTTGATCATCCATGTCAGACATGATTTTGCAGTGCATTAGGCACTGGTGTTGAAGACAGCACCCTGAACAACCTTGTTTCCTTCCCACTCTTCTTTTGAGAAGTGCTTTGACTTTGAATCTTTAATAATAACAATACTCAATTGCTCAACTTTTCATCTCTGGTCCAATATTTATTCTGCATTAGTTTGTTCAAGTGCCACACTAAGCTCACATTCTTTGTCCACTTAGTGGTAATCTTTGTTAGCACAACCTGCAACCTAACTTCTTAATCTATTAAATGGTCTTCTTTCTTTTAAAGTACTGCTTCAGACTATGCTTAGGTTCTTCATATATTACAGCTGTTTCACTAATATTTTGATCTTATATTTTTTCCTTATGTAGTTATTATTTATTTCTATCCAAAGAACTTTTTCATTGTTCTTTTTCATTTTCTTTCCTAAATCAATCACTTGTTTATGAAACTCTAGTGATCATTATATATATATATATATATATATATATAGATAGATAGATAGATAGATATAGATAGATAGACATTTATTTTGTAAGATTTCAGTTTGCCTTGGATGTGCCTGTTCGTCATAACAGAAGATAAGAACTTCATAAATCATTTTTGTTTCTGATTTAACCATCCAATAGGTATTTTGTTTGAATATCTATTATGTTCCAGACAATTTCCTAGGCATTTGGGATTGTGATTGTTAATTTTATGCATCACCTTGAATGGGTCACAGGGTACCCAAATATTTGGTCAAACATTATTCTGGCTGTGTCTGTGAGAGTATTTTCTTGAGTGAAATTACTATTTATTTGCAAACTGATTAAAGCAGTTTGCTCTCCCCCATGTTCAGTGGGTATTTTAGTTAGGTTTCCATTCTGTGACCAAAATAACTACCCAGAACAACTTAGGAGGAAAAGTTTACTTTGAGTTCATACATTCAGAGGTTCAGTCCATGGTCAGCAGATTCCAATGCTCTGTGCCCAAGATGAGATGGAGCATCACAGCAGAAAGGCATGGTGGAGGAAAGCTGCTTACCTCACAGGAGCCAGGAAGCATAGTAATCAATGTAGGCACCAGGGTCAAAATAAACCCCAAAGTACACCCCCAGTGACTTACTTCCTTGAGTCATGCCTCACCTGCCTATAGTTACTACCCAGTAATCCATTCAAATATTTTAAGCCACAGATTGGGTTATGGCTCTCATAAGCTAATCATTTCACCTCCCATATTAGCACAGGAGCTTTGGGGGGATACCTCATATTCAAACCATAAAAGTAGGCATTATCCAATCAGCTAAAGGCCTGATTAGAACAAAACCCCTCCCCTGAGAAAGAAAAAATTCTTCCTGCCTGAATGCCTTTGAACTGAAATACTGGCTTACTGGCTCTTCCTGGGTCTTAAGCCACCCTTTCAGCCTGCAGATGGGAACTGCACCATATGCTCTCCTGGTGCTCAGGGCTTTGTATTTGTACTGAAACTAAACCATCAGCTTTCCTATATCTCCAGGTTTCTGACTTACCATGAAGATCTTAGGACTTGTATGTTTCCATAATTGCATGATTGGAATTTATAATCCTTATAATAAATTTATAATACATTTATAATCCTTATAATAAATCTTTTTACAATTACACACACAGAGAACATTCTTTATCTGGAGAACACTAATACAGGTATATATTAATGAACCAAACACATGAAAAATCCCTGCCCTAGCAGAGTTTAAAACCTGTCAGAAGTCAAGTGGTAAACGATAAACAAAATGAACAAATTATATAGTAGTTTCACAGGTAATAAACACTTTTTAAAAAACAAAACAATGTAATATGAGAATCAGGAAGGCAAGTTGCAGTTTTTAAAAAGTACTTCAGGACTTTCATAAATTCTTCTCTAAACAACTGAATTCTTACCTTTATTTTACTTTTTAACCATTAATTACAAACTTTGCTGATGACTTTGACTATATGGACTTATGTGTGCCCAATCATAAAACTTTTTCTTTCCTAGAAAAATAGTTCTTGAAGGTAGTTTTCCTTTAAATAAAAATACAGACCCATTTTTCTTGTTTCAAACATTTGATACTTCACAGAACTTCCATGAGTTTTCTTAGAATCATCAGTGACTGATTTATGTTATTGGCTTCATGTAGTTTTATCCTTTCTAGTTTTCTCCTATTAGTACATTTGTTCACAACAAGATTTATTTTCTAGTTCTAGTTTCCCAAGCCAAAACTCGATTCCTGTCTTTCTTTTATTCCATATGTGAATCTTTAACAAATCCTATCAGTCATTTTTCAGAATATATCAATAATAAAATCACTTCACCACCTCTACCGTTACTACCCTGGTCTGAACCACCATCTAGTTTCCCAGCAGGTCTCAATGCTTATGCACAAGCTCCCTCAAGTTTTTATCAATAGTGTCCAGAGTGTTCATGTTAAAACAATACATTGTGTCACACCTCTTTTAAAACTCTCCCAATGACTTCATAACTCAAAGTAAAAACCAATCTGCCTCCCAGCTCTTACATCATTATACCTTTGACCTTAACTGCCACTTCTATCCTCCTTGCTCACTATTCTTTGGTCATACTGGTCTCTTGATATTCCTTCTCAATGGTCCTCTTGGAACATGCAAGGCAAACCCCACCTCAAGGCCTCTGTACTTGTATCTTCTGTCTGGAATCCTTTTTCCTCAGATATCTGCACAGCCTGCTTCCTTATTTCCTGAGGTCTTTACTCAGTTATCACATTCTCATTGAGGCCTTCTCTGGTCAACTTATCTAAAACCTCAAACTTCCCTCACATAACCTGGTCCTTTTATTTTTTTTCTCCTTAGCATATATTATCTAACATATTACATGTATTTACTGATTTGTTTATTTTCTGCCTATCTCATATGAAAATAAATTCTATAAGGGCAGAATGTTTTTAAAAAATGCTTTGTTCACTTCTGTCACCACAGTATTATAGTATCTAGTAAGTATTGTGACTAAATGAATAAATACACTATTTTCATTTATATTCAAGGAAGACCATGAAAAAAATTGGACTTCTGAATCAAAAGGGTATCAGCAACAGGTCTCTCTTTCTGTATGATTCCTATCAATCACCTTAGTAACTTCTTCAGAAAGTGATGACTCTTCTACCTTGGTAAATATTGGAGTGCAAATGTTATGGATCTTATCTCACCAAGTATTTCATATAGTGGGGCTTTGGACTTTGCTGGATCAAATGGTGCTTCAACCAGCAGAGCACATATTCAAAGTAAGTGTGCATTTCCCAAATGGGATTTCTTTATGAATCTGTGTTTTGTAAGAATTGTTTTACATTCATTTCATCTGTAAGCTCTAAATTAACCTGGATTTATCTGTACTTTCTGTAACAAATTTTTTATTTTTTTTATTTTTACCTATTTTTTGACATGATCACATTAAGTTACCCACACTAGCCTCAAACTTGCAATCCCTGTGCCTCAACCTCCCAAGTGATGGATTATGGATATGAGCAACCACACCAGTGGAACTTTTTCACTTCTGATTAGCAAAATCTGAGAGGTCTTCCCTCAGAAATGCAATCTATTCAGATCATAACTCAATAAACGGAACCTTGAGTGTCCTCCCCTTTTTAGTCCCTGTCATTCTCCAAGCAACTACTAGAGTGGGCTAGATGTCCCTGTTAATGTGGTCCTAAAGAACCTGATACTCCTCATAGTGGAGAACTGTCATTACTTCTTTACCTAACTTTTTCTTCAGCTAGAGGGCAGTGCAAAGTCTGTCTTGTGTATAACTATCTTCAGCATAGAGAAAGGGCTTGGAACATTAGCAGGGGTTCAATGAATGTTTGTTGAATGAATAAGTAACAATCCCAGGTAAACTTGAGTCCTATACATTTCAAAAATAGAAAATGAATTACTTAAAAAGTTATTTTTTAAAAAAGTGATCAATGGTGTATATCACAACTCAACTATTTTCTGTGAAAAGGAAAACAGTAAGATAACAATAGTATTTAGTACTGGATAGTAGGAATACAGATGATTTTTTTCTTTCTCCTACATATTCTTATTTATCAACTTTTCCATAATGAATCTGTATTATTTTAACAGTGGGAAAACAATGTTATAAATTATAAAATAAAAAGAACCACTCTACTCCAAAATATTTTCTTTTCCTAAAAATATACAGAATATCACATATAGTAAATATAATCACCATCATTTTCCCCTCACTTTGATGGAAGTAAATAATATGAAGTCTTTACCCTTACTTAGCATTAAAACAAGTATATGTTGATAACCCAAGTTGCAAAAATCAATATCAAGGACCTGAAATGCCACCAGTGCTTTACATATTTTTTTAAATTCCGTAGAAACTATTTTTAATAAAAGAAACTTGGATCTGGTTTGATGCATAAAAACAAAATTATCAATTTTATTTAACATTTAAAAGTAAACATGGCAAAACAAGAACATTTTTTTGTATAAATGCACCATCAGGTTTGGATAACTGGGAGAGTCACCTTTTGCTCTGGAAGATTTGCATTCATTTCAACGGGAAAATAATGCTATGGAAGAAAAGTAAAGCAGTGTTAAACAACTTGAATTAACTAGTACACATACATCCCACTCCATTCTCAAGGAAAATGTCTACCAAAATTCTTAAACTCTATATATTAAATGTTATAATTAACTGCTATATTTAAAGTTTTTCAGTACATCACCTTATGTTACTGTGAGTCATAGAGACAAAAGAGAGCATAGCAAATACCATTACAGAGATGATTTCTGAAAAACAAAGTTAACTTCCATGCTTCATTGAATGGCATACAGAAAATCAAGTTTTATTAGTGAAGTTATAGTGCCATATAGGTGCATGCTGTATTCTTGTACATACCGGCAATATGCTGGTGTTAATAATAATATACATATATTATTATTATATATTTACATATTGCCTTAAATAAATAAATCCACATATACATATATCATACCTTCTATAAGAATTTCTTTTGTCATTTTTCTATTCATCTTATCCAAACTTTTCATTTTATAGATTTGTAATCTAGGGCCCAGAATAATTAAGGGACTTACCCCTCTTTACATTATAAATAATGGCAGAAATGAGACTAAAGCCTGAGTCTCCTTGTTAATCAAAACTCTGTACTTTGTAACTGAGACTAGGAACTAATATCCTAAATTTGAGTTGCATGCTGCAATTTTCAAAGCATTTTCTCACACATTATATTGTTTAAGTTACATAAAAATCTCAGCTGACAGTATTAAAGAATTGAAAGATTGCCTAGCGAGGTGGTGCATGCCTGTAATCTCATCAGCTCAGGAGGCTGAGGCAGGGGGAGCAGGAGTTCAAAACCAGCTTCAGCAACAGCGAGGCACTAAGCAACTCAGTGAGACCCTGTGTCTAAATAAAATAAAAAATAGGGCTGGGGATGTGGCTCAATGGTTAAGCACCCCTGGGTTCAATACCCCAGTACCAAAAAAAAAAAAAAAAGAGTCGAAAAATTTACTTAATTGCTCATGGAAATACCATTTGTTAACAACCAACTCCTGACTCACAGTCCAGTACATTAGTCCCTCTTTTCTCACTTTATTCTTACTTGGCCCTTCACAGTTATCTGGGGAGAAGGAGACCCAGGCTAATGTTAGGGAATCTGTAAGCCTAAAAAGGGAGGCCCAGGTAATCTGCATATGATTCTGTGATCCTTCTCTCAACCTATACTGTATTTTACATGTTTTGAGAGAAGATACCTGAGACTAATAGCTAAGTTTTAAGATATGATCCCAGGTCTGTCATAATCCTGTGGTCATACTCCTTCTTCTGGATACATGGTGATATGGTCAACATACTTTAAGGACTATGGCCATGATTGTTTAGCAAGGGTATGTATCATGGGCCTTAGAGTCAGAGAAGGCAGATTCCATTTCTTTGCTCTCTCTGAAGAACTGAAATATGCATACCAAATAATTCCCAATAATTTGGCACATCTTGTGTCCACTTTCTTACCATCTAAATATCACTAGTGATAATGTCACTGCAGAAGCTGACCCTCTTGTGGCCCAAACATTTGTGGGATAAAAATGTCGGGCAAACCAAAATGATGGTAGAAATAGAAAATTCACAAGAATCAGAGATTGAGTGCTTCAACTTTATGTCCTACTATGAATTGATTACCTTTGGTCTCCTGTTCCTTCTCATCACCTTCCTCATCTTCCATTGCTGTCCCTAACATTTCAGCATCAGACTTCAGTTTGTTTCTTTGTTTCTTAAAACCCTTCAACATTCTGTTGACCTTCCTTCGTAAAGGATTGGCCCATTTGCTGTAATATAAAAAGCTCAATTAAAATCATATTTCTCAGGGGCTGGGGCTGTGGCTCAGTGGCAGAGGGCTTGCCTAGCATGTGTGATGCACGTGGTTTGTGTCTCTGCACCACCTATAAAGAAACAAAATAAAGGTCAACTAAAAAGTTAAAAAAAAAACATTTCTCAACAGTGGTAGAAGAATCATAGATGGTTATAAGGAAAAGGATATTTGCCAAAATAATTCTTTTTAATAATTCTGATTTTTTAACTCATTATATTTAATAAATCTGATAGGAGTAATATACTTGGCTCATTCATATTTATTGTTGTAACCATCATTATTACTCTATATACAATAATTTTGATTATTTGATCCTCCACAAGAGGAATATTATTCTGCTTCCTTCTACTGATATTAATGTTACCCATCCTTAAATACCCAGCTTAGATATTTTCTTGCCTAAGAAGCTTTCCCTTTCACTCCTAGTCTAAAGAAATTCTTCCTTCCCATGACCTTCGAAACTAAATAGTAATGGCTCCTATTATATTAGTATTTGGTTTTTTCAAAGCACTTTCTCTTACTATTGATGTCATTTGGTATTCAGAACCATACTCCCTTAATCATACTCCCTTGCATTTGTGTGGCCACAGAGTGAAAGGCCACTTGAGACTCTACTATATGCCAAGACTTTGCCTAGGTACCTTATATATTTGATCTCATTTAATCTCACAATAACTCTAGAAACTATGTAGCAAATTTCCTATTTTGCAAATGATTAAACTGGGTCTTAGAGAGGTAAGATAACTCACCCAAGGTCACACATAGCTAGTAGATGGAGATACTAGGACATAATTAGGTTCGTCTACAGGCTCTTTCCATAGAATCATACCACAGTGTCATCTGACAATAGTTAAAAACAGGTAGGGTAGTTTACCTGTAGGGTAGTTTACCTATGTGCTAAAACTTCCATGTGCATGATCTCATTTAATCCTCATGATGACTTTATGGCAGGTACTATTCATCATCCCCATTTTTCAGATGGGAAAATTAAGGTACCAGTAAGTAAAGCAATTTGCCCAAGTTAGCCAAACTACTCATTCATGGAGCTAAGAATCAAATGTAACCAAATGCAGTGGTGCAAACCTGTAATTCCAGCAGCTCTGGAGGCTGAGGCAGAAGAATTGCCTCAGCAACTTAGGGAGGCCCTAAGCAACTTAGAGAGACCCTATCTCTAAATAAAATATTTTAAAAAAAAGGGCTGAGTATGTTTCTCAGTGGTTAAGCACCCCTGGGTTCAATCCCCAGTACCAAAAAATAAAATCAAATCTAGATCTGCCTAAATCTAAAATACAATTTCTCCCCCCAATCCCATGCTAACCTTTCTCTTTCTCCTCTTGGAGCTTGTTAATCTTTAGGCTGAAATCTTACCTTACATGTTTTTATGCTTTACAGAGGAAATGTAAATATTAGACTTCTGGCAGGAAAACTTAGTTGATTATTGTTTACAGAGTTTTCACTTTCTAAGGAACTAAACATAAGCAAAGGAGAAAAAAATAGAAATGTTCATGACAGAGGTAAGGTGGGAACCCCCCCCCAAAAAAATGATTTGCCTATAATATTATGAAGAGGTAATAAGAGATAAATAATAATCCTATCTTCAGCTCAATGTTAAGTAGCATACAGAAAAGAACATCCAGACTCTAACAGTACTACTTAGCTATAAAAAACAACCAGGTTCTGATCACGTGGAGCCTGGAGGTAGATAAGCCTGCCTTTGAAATGATGACTCTCAACGTATTACTCGCTTTTCTCCCCTAAAACTGCATTACTAGGTTGTCACTGAGCTGCACTTGATAAGAAAGACATGGAGAGAAGAAACACCTTTTTCTCAATTAATCATAAAAATGTCTCCAAACATAAATGAAATAGTGAATGAAAGCCAAAAATATATTTATATGATTTATTCGTGGCTTCTTTATGTTGCCATTTTGTTGACTATAGTCTTGAAAAATAATAACCACAACAATGTCACAGTTCTCGGTCCTTTGAGGCCACATATATTTCAGAATACAAAATTTTCGGAGTTTTAGAAAGGTAATGTGGCATGATACACTAAATATTACATGTCACTCCCATGGGGTCTGGGAAGTAACTCATAATCAATAATAATAATGTTTCTACAATGAAATATATGTATATTCACTCTTAAGAATTAAGTAATGACTACAAAGAATCACAGGTCAAATCAGATCAGGGTTTGCTGCTAAATGATTAGGGAAAATATTTAGTTTTACAGAACTTATTGAAATTCAGAATTTTAAATAAGAAATTATGATTTAGATAACAAATTCAGTCTAATACTGACTTTAATATATCTTCCCATAATTAAAATGACCAGATTTTCTTTATACATAGGTTATTTTTTTAAATTTATTTTTAGTTGTCAATGGACCTTTGTTTTATTTATTTGTATGTGGTGCTGAGAATTGAACCCAGTGCCTCACACATGATGCTAGGCAAGCACTCCTGCCACCGAGCCACAACCCCAGCCCTATACATAGGTTTTATTTTAAATTTTGTGTGTACATCTCACTTTGATTAACAAAGAAAAACACAACAGAGCCTTATTACTTCAAAACCCTTTGTGCTGCTGGGCACGATAATTCATGCTTGTAATTCCAGTGACTTGGGAGGCTAAGGTAGGAGGACCGCAAGTTCAAAGCCAGTATCAGCAATTTAGCAAGGCCCTAAGCAACTTAGCAAGACCCTATGTCTAAATTAAAAAAAAAAAAAAACTAAAAGGGCTGGGGATGTGGCTCAGTGGTTGACAGCCCCTGGGTTCAATTCTCAGTACAAAAACAAACAAACAGGGCTGGGGATGTAGCTCAAGCAGTAGCGCGCTCACCTGACATGTGCGGGGCGCTGGGTTCGATCCTCAGCACCACATAAAAAATAAATAAAGATGTTGTGTCCACCAAAAACTAAAAAATAAATATTAAAAACAATATTTTAAAAATAAACAAAAAACCTTTGTACTGACTTGTCTTGGTTTCAGCAGACTTGGTTTTAGGTTCAAAATATTCCCAAGGTCACTTCCATAGAACCTAGTCATAAAACTAACATCCATTATGAGATCCTAAAATCTAATGAGAATGCCAAAGGGAGAAAGGTACGGTGAAAAGATTTGGCCTGTGTTCTACAGGTGTTCTCATAAAAAATGTCCTATAGGATAGTCACTATACTCACAATTGAATAGTATAGGTTAACTTACTGCATACTCATTCACTATTATGTTTGCTTGTTTGTGAAATATAAACACTATCCTAAATATTAGATGCATAAAATTAAATAACACATAGGAGCTGTCCTCATGAAGTATAAAATTTAGAATGGAAGGCAGATATATGGGCTGATAATTATATTGCATTCAGATCAGTCCAACTAGAGGTAAGTAGAGAATTGTAGGAGACAAACAGAAAGATACCTAACCCAGTGTGGGAAGGTCTGGGATGAGCTTCCTAGAAAAGGTGACATTTAAGCTAGGGCCTGAACTTGAGTGGAGTAAGCCAAATAAGGAAGAGTAGAGGTAGGGAGATGCATAAGGGCATTTCAATCAGTGGGTTCATTGTATGAAACACTCAACATGGTAAGGTGGTATGTTGTTTGTGAACCTCAGGTAGAGGGCTGTCACTGTGAAAACTAAGTGAGCCCACTGGGAATATCTAGTGATACAGATCTACAAATCTGTAAGACTTATTTTCCTCTCTAGGAGTTCCCAGGAACCCAGATCTAATAGCAGAGAAATGGTATAGATTTGGTTTCAGTGAAATGGTGGTGGGTGGCGCTAGAAAGAATGGCTTGAAGTAACAGTTGGCTGGATACAAGAAAGCAGATGATGTTAGATGTCAGATAAGGGAAAAACAGTTAAAGAGACTAGAGTTCCTAGTGAATTAAAGAACAGGTGCAGCAAGAGTAAAGCAACAAGACAAAGTACCTATTGTCAAAGAGTAAGATTTTGAAGTTTAAGATTTCAGAGGTTCAACTTTTGGTGAATGTCAATGTTCAATATATGGACATGAAAATGGGGAGCCAATGATGAGCTCAGAATACATTCAACAAAATTGAATACATTAGGGAACTCTGAGGCTAGAGCCTCAGACAGCTTATAACATGGACAGTGAGGATACAGAAAAATATGATCAGACAGAAAAGAACACAATGCCTAGAAAGTGTCTGGATCAATTAGGAGCCCATAAACATTCATAGAATGAATGGATGAATGAAGAGTTTAACTAGAGAAAGTCTAGTGCAGTTCCAAATAGGCTGCCTATCAGATTCATTTAGGAGCCTTAAAATGCACAAATTTCAGAACACCTCAGACTGACTAAATCAGAATGTCTAGGGTACAGCGTAGGAGTCTGTTTTGTTAAATATTCCCAAGGTCACTTCCATAGAAGCTATTTACCAGATTTTGAGAAACACCAGTCTACTGGGTTGATTTTTATTTTTGTTTATTTACTTTTTGCATAGGGAGTCTCACCAAGTTGCCCAGACTTCCATCAATTCCTGGGCTCAAGCAATCCTCTTGCCTCAGCCTCCCAAGTAGCTGGGATCACTGACACACACCACTGTGCCTGGCTAGTGGGTTGATAATTTTACATGATTCTGAAACTTTAATTCATCAATATAAATTTAAATCCTTTAAGATGATTAAAAGCATACTGTCAATTTTATGAATAGGAAACAATTTAATTTGCTATTTGCAAATTCACAAAGATAAGCAGAAAATCCACAGAAACAACTAATTATATTATTACAATCAATATTTATTGATTTGCCTACTACATGGTCTAGAAGCCAGGGGTTGTCAATGTTTAATGTAAACAAGAAGCACTTGTTAAAAAAACAGACTGCTGGGTCCCACCCCCAAATTTCTGATTCAGTAGATCTGAAGTGGGTTCTAAGAACATAATTTAAAAAAAAATTCCCAGGGGATGCTGATGATGCTGATTCAGAGACTCCAATTTGAGATTCACAACTCTAGAATCAGAGTATGAGGCCTGGTCCTCAAGGAAGTCATAAATTAGCCAGAGAAAGAAAAAAAACTCACAGGAAGCAAAGGATAATTATGTGCTAAATTCTGTGGATTAGAACACAAATGCAGAAAGAGATTCCAAGGAGAGAGAAAACACTGGAGCAGTAGAAAAACACTTCATAGAGGAGTTGTGGCAGCTGCAATTTTAAGAACAGAAAGAATTCAAGGAAGTGAAGAGGATAAAGAAGAATAATCCTAAGAAATAGAAGCAACATGGGCAAAAGAATAGAGGCAAGTATAAACCATGGTTTATTCCAAGAAAAGTAAAGATTTTCCCCATCCATGATGGTGTCTTTACTTTTCTTGGAATACACCAGGGGTTGTTCATGCATAGAATGTTAGAATATATATTATTCGTGTATAGAATGTTAGAATATATGTTATTGGCATTATAGAATTGTCTAATATAGATGGCTTTGAAAGCCACAGTTCTTTGACATGAAGCAAGAAGAGGGGGTTATGTTTTAATCTATACTTTTTCTCCTATAGTAGAAAAAGTAAAGAACTTAGTAAAAAGTTGGGTTGGAACTGCTCGCTGTATCACCAGGTAATCCTTTAAAATATTTATTCACACTGGAGTATCTAATTGTTTTTGGCGTTGGGAGATAAAACCCAGAGCCTCTTGCAAGTTAAGCACACACTCTATCACTGAGCTACCTCCACAGTCTCTCATTATGCATTCTTGAACAAGAGGCTAAACCCCCCTGCACCTCTCAGTTTTGAAGGTCAAATAAGACAATGTATATGAAAACCCTACACAAACTTGAAAAGGCCAAACATATGCTAATTGTTTTTAATCTGCATTTCTCCTGTGTACTGTGACTTACTATCTTGTATATTAGAATATATCCCTTATTAGACAATATGTCCTTTGAGATCAGACCATGATCTAATTCACCACCTTGTCCTCCACAGTACCTAATATGAGGCCTGGAATGCAGGCATTCTTGAATGAAAATGCATTGGAAGTTATTGAATGACATCATGAAATTAAATACTACTACTTTATAAAGATCAATCTCAGAGGACATTGCAGGATGGACCAGTAGTACAGATTAGTGGTCCGGGTCCAGATTAGTAATATATATGTCCAAACTGGCTTGGCAAACAGGCTTACTCATTCACCCTTTACCTAAATCAAGACTGTACATTCTTGGTTAAGTACCAGGAAACATCTCCAGGACCTACCTCCTAGCCATTCAAGTTCCTAACCCATCCTAGATACTGTCTCCCTCATAAGTTACTCACTGGATTGGATATACATACCTTCCTCAGTTATCAAACTCTTTGCACTGTAGATGCTAGCTTTGGTTTCCCCTTTGCTCCTCTCCTGAAACCACTTTACCAGGACAGAGAGAGCATATAAGGCCTGGACTGGACTAAGATGTGACAATAAAATGGAAGAAGAGGGGCTGGGGTTGTGGTTCAGCAGTAGAGTGCTTGCCTACTGGGTTTGATCTTCAGCACCACATAAAAATAAATAAATAAAATAAAGGTATCAACAACTACAATTAGAAAATAAATATTTAAAAAAATAAAATGGGAGAAGACGCAAATACCAGACCCACTCAAAAGGAAAAAAAAAATGACAGGAAGGCTAGGCAAACAGAATATATATTGAGGCCAAAGGAAAAGAAATAGGAACAGATGACTCCAAAGTTCTAACCTGTGAAACTAAAGAAATCAGTGAGATTTCAAGAGGAAATGATCTGGGAGAAAAGGAAGATGAGTTTACTTTTGCATGTGTTGCATTTAGGGTGCTGAAAAAATATGTAATTCCCAAGAGCAGCTGGAAATATGGAATAAGTAAAAGTGAAGACTTCAGGATTCAGATTTTAAGAGACATTCACCCAAAGAATCTCAGAAAATGATATTTGGAAAGGACCTTGGAAATTATGTAATTCAATTCTCCAGTTTTATTAGAAAATCAATATGTAAATAGTTTCAGCTTATCTATGAAATTGGAGGCGAAAGCAGAATTAGAACACAGATCTTAAAATGTTCTTTCTATTACATCTTCTTATAAATGAGAGCAAAGATTTGGAAAACAACCACAGTTGCAAGGGGAAGAAGATCACACTAAAATGGATCAGAATAGTAAGGCATAATGAAATCCAAGGGAGGATAGCTCAAGAAGGGAACAGTCAATGGTGTATTATTTGACCAAAAGGTCAAGTTGAACAGGAATTCAGCAAAAAGGCCACTGCATTCTGCAATCAAGTTTTTAGTTACTTGGCAAGACACTGTTCTTTTCAATAATACCTTCTGTTTCAGAATTCTCTAAAATGCTGCCCTGGAAGACCTTGCATAGGAATACCTAAGTCATATAATCCACATATAATAAAGTTCTCTTATTATTTTAATAACTAAATTAGCTTGAACAGAGTCCAAGAAGAACTGGCTTTATACATATTTCAAATCTATAGTGAAGTTAGAAGAGCATTTGAGTTCACTCACATTCTCATCTGACATAATTTTATCAAAGTACTTAGAGCATAGTCATATTTATAGATTTTATTTCCTTTCTCTAGATTAATATATGTATAATCCTAGGAACTTCAAACTTTCCAGCAGTTGGCTAATTACTAGATAAGCTTTTCAAAAGAGCATTACTGGGGCTGGGGTTGTGGCTCAGCAGCAGAGTGCTCTAGTATATGCAAGGTGCTGGGTTTGATCTTCAGCACCACAATAAATAAATAAATAAAATGAAAAGTATTGTGTTCAACTACAAACATTACTAATTATGTTATACAATATAATAAAACATACAAACATGGGCTTTCAAAAATGTAAATGTCTATTTTGTTAAATTCAATGGGTGATGATTTTAGGCAATTTTTAACACATTTATTCTCAATTCTTCAACTCCCATTCTAAGAAAATAAGTGGCAGTAAGACTATGTGCAAAATGAAGACCATATTATAATACAGAGAATCATGCAACAGGATTTGTCTAAACATAAAAATTTTCAATAACAACCATCTGGAAAGTAGCAACATTGAAAGTATAATAGAAAATATGTTTTTTACATCACCTGTGTATCAGATAATCAACAATCTTTTAAAAATGGCTTTTTCTTAGTTGGCAAAATATAGTTTTCAATTTTTAGACTTAGTTCTGAAACTTCATAATTCAGAGTTACAAATTCAATCTCACAGAAAGAACAACATGAAAATCATTTCATCTGAATTTGATAAAGATTTTTCTCATCTTACCTAAGTTATGTACATGTTCAAGTATCCTATCACTATTAAATATGCAGTTGTTTAACTGGCAGTTGAACACAGACTTAAACTTTAAGAACAGAAAAAGAGAAAGGACATGTTGGGGGAAGATGGCCGCTGCATACGGGGGTTGCTGAAGTGCTGAGCGTGGTGCTCAAAGCAGCGGCTTTAATAGAGATTTTGCACAGTCTGTTAGAGCTCCTTTCACCGTTAATCTGTAGTGGACCACTTTGCCAAGGAGCAGGAAGAACAAAGAAATCGAAAAAGAGACGCTTGGATGCTCAGAGCCGCGGGTGCTTTGCTCCCATCTGCTTCCTCTTTCGCTTCGCTCCGGGCGGAGAAGCTGAATGTGTAATCAGCAGTGGATTGTAAGTACCCGAGGCAAAGAAAGCTCAGTGCGCCCCGCCTTTCTTTTTCTTTTTTTTTTGAATATTTTTTATACAGGGAGAGTTTGTGGATTGGGATTGTTGGCGGGGCTGTGGTTTCTGTGCCGAAAATCCACTCCGCGGGAGCCGCCATTTGCTTTCTGCTTGCTGTCTTGATGGCTCTGTATACACTGTCCGGCAGCCGCACCTAGAGGTTGGAGCTGGGCTGCGTGCCNAAAGGGAAATTGCATGGTAATGGAGGGAGACCCTCATTGTTATACAAAATTACATATAAGAGGTTGTGAGGGGAATGGGAAAATAAACAAGGAGAGATATGAATTACAGTGGATGGGGTAGAGAGAGAAGATGGGAGGGGAGGGAGGGGGGATGGTAGAGGATAGGAAATGTAGCAGAATACAACAGTTACTAATAGGGCATTATGTAAAAATGTGGATGTGTAACCGATGTGATTCTGCAATCTGTATTTGGGGTAAAATTGGGAGTTCATAACCAACTTGAATCTAATGTATGAAATATGATATGTCAAGAGCTTTATAATGTTTTGAACAACCAATAAAAAAAATTAAAAAAAAATAGAGAAAAAAAAAAGAACAGAAAAAGACCATAAAGTAAATTTAGCCCTTGAAGCCACCATCACTGGCATTCTATTACTGTAATGCAAACAATTCAGCTACCCTCCTCCTCTCTCTCTCCCTAGAACCCCCCTCCTATGCTTCCTTTTGTTCCCATCAACTTGATCTTTTCCCTCCTTCTCCTCTAAATAAGTCTTAAGCACATCAGTGATACTTAGACCTAATGATTCTTCTGATCCCTATTAATGAGGATAAAAATAGATCTTCCATAACCTTGAGGATGCAATGAACTTCAAAACACATCTAATATGCAAGTTTATAGTAAGGCTACCTGTAGCAAATACTGGTTTTTCACTTATGCTCTCCCCTCCCTTGTTGTTCATGTGCAACCATTTCAAGCTAGCTTGAGTTTTTTTGTGCACCTGGTTCATACGACATCTAAGTTCAAATCTAGCAAAAGTAAATTAGAGATTCAGTTACAGATTATTCCAGGGAAAATGTTAAACCACCTCTTCTTAGAAATGACAAACAGTGCAGGGAACAGTGGTGGATGCCTGTAATCTGAGAGAATGGAGAGGCTGAGGTAGGCGAATCACAAGTTTGAGGCCAGCCTCAGCAAGTTAGATGTACTCTGTCTCAAAAGGGGGAGGGAGACTGGGGACACAGCTCAGTGGTAAAGCATCCCTTATTCAATTCTGAGTACAAAAAAAGAAAAGAAAAAGAAAAATGGAAGAAATGACAAGCAGTTAAGGAAATGAGATCAAATCTATCTGTAGGTAATGAATTCTATGGAAAGAGTCTTTGTCCTCCCTTTAAAAACTCATCATGTACAACCATAAGAATGGAATCCTAATTATAATAAGTTATACTCTATGTATGTATGTCAAAATATACTCTACTGTCTTGTGTATATAAAAAGAGCAAATTTAAAAAAAAAAAAAAAAAAAACACCTCAAATGGAACCTGCCCTGCCCTCTCCCACTCACCCTGCTCCCCACTGCTTCAAACCTTTTATAAGTTATTTCTAACACTCTTTTCATTCCTTAATTATATTCTACTTTCTGTTGTTAATTAAATGTGTCATATTTGAGATTTGTTTCAGGATGATTTTAAGATCCTTAAAAGTAGGGCCTATGAGATGTTCCTGTATTCTCCATCTATCTAGCACAAGTAAATACTGAATGGATCATAGTCAACTGAGGAAAGCATGAATGAGGCACCAAAAGAATGAAGTACATTTGGCTCTGGGGAGTGATTATCCTTTTCACCTGAATTGCTTTCACTTCTTCTACTTGAATAGATTACTTCTAATTGTTCACATCCCCAACTTTGCCAGCTGTTAGTTCCTTAGGTAGTCTATAAAAAAAAGTCACTATCAAAATTGCAGAAGCGGGGGAATGTCAAACCTTCTATGTTTTTGCTTGCAACTGAAGGCCAAGAGAAGAGAACTACCACAGCTTTTTCCTCAAGGAATTCTCAAGTATTTAATATATTAAGACAGGACCCAGAAGGAAGAACATAAGGATAACTTCCAATGCAGAAAAAGCAAAAGATTCTTAGAAAAGAGGCCAGTATCATGTTACTGCAGATCTGTATTTGGCTTTTAGTTCCAGTGATTTAGATAAACAACTGTATTTGGCTTCTTTCTTTTCCTTCTTAGATTGCTACATATTGATTTTACTGCTGTATCTATTTCCCTTTTATAGAATCATTTATTTTTTTTCTTCTCTAATAGTTTGTTTACCTCCTTATTCTTTGAAATGGAGAACAAAAAGTGAGTTAATCAGAGCTTTCTAAGGTGATATCTTGTCCCCCAAAAGGGGAGTTAGCAGCCTTTGGTATCTATTTAGCTCCTTACCTGGTATCAGGAATGGGATTTCCATTCTCACACAATTATTGTCCTTGTTTCTAAAATCAGCTTACCAGGAAAAGCTGACAGTGTCCCATCCACCCTTTACCATTGTTCCTGGAAACTCAGCTAAATATCAAGCTAAAAGTGACCACTGGCTCTGGGGCTAGCTTAGGATGATAGACGAAGCATATTGGTCTCACACAAAAGAGTAAAGTAAATAAAACATAGAGCAAAACACATGGTGTTCAATCCACTTACATATTCACTATTCATGTTTCTCAAATAGTTTATATTACATAAAAAAGTACAATATATTCATACCAGGGGATAATCCTTTGGATTTAATTTCAAAGAAAAAAAAATCCTGCAGACCTGTATCTCATAAAATTCATTGGCAGAGGACTAAGAGAGGAACTGGAATGAAATAGTATGTCATGCTTATTTTCCCCAATACACTATATGGCATAATCCTAACCACCAAATTCTATCAAATATTTCACTTTCATCATGGGCTATTTTTATATGAAACTAAGCTTTGAAGAGAAGTAGGGGTAAAAAAAACAAACTCCATTCTTACACCCAATTATCTTGGAAAAAAAATGAAAAAGACCAAGGAATAGCCATTATCAGCTCAGAGTAGGAAGCTAAGCAAAATCTGAGCAAAGAATTGATTGTCACATGCAAGCTAGAGTATTTGAAATACTGTGACCCAACAGTGGATTCAAAATAGTCTTGTTACGGTAATGTAACCAAAACCTGATGATCTTTATGGAAAGTAAGGGAACAGGTGTGTAGTCTAAATCTCCCAGTGAAATCTTAACCAAACTTTTTGAGAGTGCAGATACTATTGTCCCATTAACTTGAACAAAAACATAAAAGATGCTTAATCTTCAATATGTAATTTTCCTGAGAATTTAAGGAAGTACTTACTCTCAGGGTCATGACAATACTGCCCCTACATTTGCACATACGTGAGAAGGAGTTGTTTCCTATTAATGTCTGTGCTCTAAATACTGCATAATTCTTACCCTAGTCCGGGCTCTGCTCTGATACTCCATCCCACTCTGTCCCAGTAGGTGGGGAGCTATTAAAAATAAACAAATTTGGAAACACTGTGCTAGTAGCCCACTGGAATTTCTTATGATACACTAAGAGGAAATCTAGTACAGTTTTGCTTGATTGAAGACAGAAGAAAGCTTTGAAATCCAATGGTAGATGACCATTAAAGACCAATGGCAGATGACTCAATAAAGACAAACCCTTCCAGAAATCACTGTGCTTTGGGAACTAATACTCATTCCCATTCCACACACCTCCAGCTTGCCAATTTATTATTTCCTTTATGTTGTTGGACAAGGGAATGAATAGACCCTATGCAAGAAAATGTTTGAATTTGTGGAAAAATAACATGTTTTTTTTTAAAAAATATCATGTTAACTCTACTTTTTTAAGTTTTTCCCAACCTATTTCCTTTAAACAAAAGGAACTCAAACATAATTGCTGTATTTCTGAAGCATCTAAATAAATATGCCTATACACAAAAATTCACATTTACTTAGCAATTCACGAATAAAAGTTTATGTTTGCCTACCTCCTCTGGCAAAGAGAGCAGCAATAAATGGGCAGACATCCCAGGGTGATCATGCTGATCACACCAAGCCCAAACATCCGGAGCATCTGTGTAGGCTCTGTTGGTTTAATTATATCCTGTTACTTTTATGACTTAAGCAAGAGAAGCAAATTTGGGTTCTTTCATAAAGTCTTTATAAAATTATTATTTAATAAAGTAAAATAAGGAGGTATTCTTATATAACAGGTAAATATCCTTATGAATCTAGAAGCTGCAAGAGTTTAAGAAATGTTCTTTTTTTATTGGTTGTTCAAAACATTACAAAGCTCTTGACATATCATATTTCATACATTAGATTCAAGTGGGTTATGAACTCCCATTTTTACCCCAAATACAGATTGCAGAATCACATCGGTTACACATCCACGAATGTTCTTGAAATGCAATTCAAGGCAGCATTTTCAATATGCTGCTCCTGATGAATACCTTAGCAAAATGATCCTACTGTTTTTGTTAACAGATTATAATAATGCATAGTATACATCTCTTTTGTCCCTAAGTGAGCTTTTTTTCTGTGGCCATATGTTATACATCCCAGAGCACTTGAGGAGAAAATTAATCTATGAACAGTTAACTTGGTAAAGAAATGGCTTCTTAAATGTTTACTTCAAAATTACAAAATATTAAATTAAATAAGGAATCAAGAATTTGCAGGTGAATAAGCATAATTTAGTCTCATATTCATTGGGAAGTTCCTTCTAATGTGATTGGGGAATTGTAAGTCACGGTTCAATTTTTTCCTCTAAAAGAACCAAATGTCTCTTCACACAAACATAAAGACCAAATTAATGAATGAATGAATTATAAATACCATGTGACATTGTGAAAGTTATAACACTATATTCATGATCAGGCTTTAGTTTTCATTATTAATACTAGATATCCAACAAAGAGCTGTAAATTGAATAGAGATTATATTAACGTAAGTTATTGTTTTGCATGCATCCTTTTCATAGTGCTTGTTAGTATTCCATCACATCAAATCCATTCATCATGGGACCAACTGATAATATGTCCCCACTATCCAAATAAAGGTAATAAAAACAGATGGTCTAGCTCTCAAAACTTTAGAAAAAAAATTTAAGAACATAAGTCAAAAACAATAGAACAAAGAAAAGCTAATAAACATACCTTAACAAGAAACATTTGGGTCTACTGCTTCATGCTGAGATATTGAAAACAACATAAATGGGAAAAATTCTACTCAGGAAAAAAAGCTAGGAAAAAAGAAAGTGAAGGCATGCCAACTGATATTGTTGGGACTCAGAAAATGATAAACCAAAATAAAGGACTCAGAAGCAGAGTTTCTTTCTGACCTCTTCCTGTGCTCCTATATCCTGCTCCACTTAACCTCTCTCAAAGAAAAGGCATAAAAACTAGACTTTCTCTTCCCCAAAACAGGTCATAGAAACTAGAATTCCTTTTATCCAAAATAAGTTATATGCCTAAAATAATACTCTTATCTTCCCCACCTTTCTGCCTTGGAGTTAACCATAAAGAAATTCTATGACCTAATTTGTCTAATTTCAGAAAGGGCCCTGCCCCATACTGGTGATGAAGAAATGTTGCACAGAGACCAAGAACAATATGAACAGGATTCACTGGATTTCTCCACCTAGTTTGTTAGAATTAGATCATACTATTTTTGTCCAATCTTATTTCTACATGGTTGTCCATGCATCATGGAATGTAAATATAAAATTGGATCACTCACCCTGCACCTTTGGATCTTTAACCTGATGGTTCCGGTGTCTCATAAAACTATTATCAAATAAACTTCTTTATGATTTTCTTTTATTAATCTGTCTTTTGCTACAGGGGTATCATCCATGACCCTTTAAGATGAGCAGGAAAGGTATCATCCCCTTTCTACCCCTACAGTACTATCTCCCAGGCATTGAGTGTTATGCATAATAGAGCCTAGAACACTTGAGTCAAAAGGCAGTGAATGATTAAAACAAAAGTAAAAATGAGACTGATTTTGAATGGTGATAGTCACCATCCAGGAGTTAAGCAGAAACTGTGCATGAATACTCCTGACTACCTCAGGACTTTCTAATGACAGCATTGCTCTAGGGCTGGGAGGTCTCTTCAAGTGTTAAGCTGGGAGATCCAAATGTGAACTTACACCACTGTGAAATATTTACTCAATTTAAAAACATAAATAAAATAAATGAAATGGGATGAACTTACTATCTGTTAATGGGGTAAAACAACTCAAGTCCTTGGTCCCGGATGATGAAAAACAGCACTTGTATCTCAAACATTCAGTCTCATTAAGACTCTCCAGTTCTTTACAAGGCTTTACTTCTTGATTCTCCTTTACAATGCATGCTTTTCAAAACAGAAATACAGAAATAAGATTGGAAACAAATACAGAAATACAAAAAAAGAGAATTCAACATGGTTAGTAAGCACTTTCCCCATTTAAACAATTAAATAAAGGAAAATGAAAAACATAAGCTGGTATATTTTGAAAAATTGGATGACATATACAAATACAAATGAATGTGGAAAAATAAGAGTTAAATGAGAGAATAAGAAAAAAATTCAGAGTTACTTAACATCACATTCTACTACTACTACTACTACTACTACTACTACTACTACTATTATACTACTACTGGGGATGGAACTCTGCACTTTACAACTGAATACATTCCCAGTCCTTTTTTTTTTTTTTATTTTGAGACAGGGTCTCACTAAGTTGCTCAGGGCCTCTTTCAGTTTTTGAGGCTGGCCTTGAACTTAAGATCCCCCTACCTCAGTCTCCTGAGTCACTGGGATCACCGGCATGCACCACCATTCCTAGCTAACATCACATTTCTAATTGTAGATGTAATGAAGAAAAATACAAATTGTCAACAAATCATTGGTAAGGCAGTTTTTAAAAAATATAGGAAACCAGTCATGGTGGTGTATAACTGTAATCCCAGTGGCTAAGGAGGCTGAGGCCAAGAGGATTGTAAGTTCAAGGTCAGCCTCAGCAACTTAGCAAGTCCCTAAGCAATTCAGAGAGACCCTTTCTCTGAATAAAATATTTTTTAAAAGGGCCAGGGTGGTGGCTCAGTGGTTAAGTGCCCCTGGGTTCAATCCCCAGTACCAAAGAGAAAAAAAAAAAGGAAATATAAATTATGAACTGAGTGGTAGTGATAAAAATATAACACATAATGATCTAAATCACAAGCCAAATGCCCTTAAAGTTAATACTCCATTAAGACAATATCACAGACAACTTCTTACTTAATTTTACTAAGCTACAGTAACTCATTGAATGCATCAATAAGTAAAATTCCTATGTTTTATTGTGAGAGAGTAAGGTAAGTGATTTCACTGGTATTGACCAATATTTGTGTACACTTATCATACAGGCACTATAATATATTTTAATATTCTTCCATTTATCCTTAAGTTATGATTCTATAACTTTAAAAAGCAGCAGTTTTGGTCATAAACACCAAGGTTCCATGCAACTGTAAAAAAATTCATGTACTGGGCTGGGGTTATAGCTGGGGATATGGCTTAGTGGTTAAGCACCCCTGGGTTCAATCCCTAATACCAAACAAAACAAAACAAAAAAAAAAAAGAAAAACATACATCAAAGATTTACATTAATACATAAATTAAACAGACATATATTAAATATGTTATACATATATTAAATAAATAGACATATACCAAACAAAATTATATATTAATATATACATTCAGGTATGTTTTAAGGCAAAAATAGATACAGTTCAATCTTTTGTTCAACTACTACAGGCTTTAAAGAAAAAACAAATATTTTATAATCATTCTAAAACATCAGTAAAGAACAATTAAATTGTTTTAAGTATATTTTAACCTCTCAATACATTTTATTATATTCTTTTTCTTTAAAGACTGGCAATTCCTGAAGTTAAGATAAAAATAATAATGGATACCATTCATTAGGCATATCTTTGGACAGACACCTTGCTTTACCCACATTACTACTAAACTTCACAACAAATTCCCAAACTAAGTTTTATAATCTCCATTTTAAAAATAAGGAAATAAAGGACCACAGTAAATTCTACAAAGTTAAAAACTTAATGCATTACCAATTGACCTGGATATTCATTTTCTAGACATTTTAGATATATAAGTTTATCCTACTGTTATATACTCTAAGCAATCTTCAGTTCTGCTAGGCCCACAATAACTCTCCTCTCCCCAAGTTGGACTTCATCTGAAATACCCTACTCAGTTCTAATGTCAGACACCCAGGAAAGGTTGACAACAGTCAGGATCTAGTTAGAGATGGGATAGACTGAGTTTCTCACCATTATTTGCATTGTATAAATACTACTTTCCAGGAATGCTAAAAAGAGGGTTTAAATCATAGTAGATACTGGACTAGATAATCTCTAGGTCCCTTCTAATGCTAAACTTCTATTATTTTATAATTAAACTGCATCTGATGGACTTTGCTAGATATTAAAATTAACTTTCAGACTCAATAAGAGACACTTGTAATTTTAAAGAACAGAGCAATTTTGCTGTAATGTATTGCTCACTTATTAAGACATATTTAATTTTTATGGCTTCCTCACATCCTAAGTAACACTGAAAATGCATATCAAAGACAAACAGTGTCAAACTTTTAAAGAAAGAGTAAAGCAATTTTATCAGTTTTAAATATGTAATTTCGTCTAAGAGGAAGAAGGATCAGATGACCTCTAAAGCTTCCTTACCAGTCTGTCTCAAGGTTATCATTTTAATCTTTAAGAGATGAATATTTTGCAAACAACAGTCCAGTGGCAAAACAAGGCTATTTTTAATGCTTGAACAGTAAGAGTGTTTATCTCCAATTACATAGAGGAGGAAACAAATTGATTAAAATAGTTCACATTTTACGAACATGTAGTTATTATTTTTTTCTTTTTAACTGACACATATTAATTATACGTATTTATAGAGTATGGTGTGATATTTGATACATGTATACAGTGTGTGTTGATGAGATGAGGGTAACTGATATATCCATCACTTTAAACATTTATCAATTCTTTGTGCTGAAACATTCAAAATGCTCTCCATTAGCTATTTTTAGTTATTCTTTTCAAACAAGATAATATGTACATTTTATAAATATTTAATCACTCAAGATTTGAATCAGTGTAGTTCAGATGCTTCTAAAAAAAGGAAACAATTTGATTTTGTTGAAAAAATTATTCCATAAAAATGATTTTATTTCAATTCATTTTATCAGGTTAAGAGAAATTTTGGGTAAATGCAAATAACTTTTAAAATATGGTTTCAGTGTTTGTATATTACAGCTATTATGAACACATGACAGTTTACATAAGTTCTAAAGTGTAAATTGTCTTTTGTTATTTATGACCAACTTTGGCACTCAGTAAAACATTCTTTTAGCCTACATAACATTAACACCTTCCCAGTTTTTCATTTTTTCACTCAATTTGACCATTCCAGTATTTTAATTTATTTTAAAGAACTCAATTATTCTGCTATTCTCATTGATAGTAGGTATTTTAATGACTATTTTGTACTTAATGGAAGCAGTATATGGAAACAGGAAAAGATTTATGCAAGGTCATAGAATTCGGTGGTAGGGTCTGAAATTAAACAGTGGATATCAATTTGTGCTCATAAACATACATCAAATTTTGTTAGAATAAATTCTACACTATTCTTAATAAAAGCTTGATCTTTGCAATTCACATAGGTCAATTTATGTGAAGCTTCTGCTTGAAAGTGCACCACATGTTATACAAAAAGAAACATGTTTATTTGTAGTTAATAATTCTCAAGGGTTATCATGTGCTTGATAAACACATTGTATACAGAATCACAAAAAAGAAGATGTGACTTGAAATCTGTACTTTTTATCATTAAAACAGATGGGAAAACATCTGTTATACTTCAAAACATCAAAGCCACACAATATTCTGTTTAATGCCACAGACAACATCAATTTCACAATAATGAGTCAATGACTAAATTTCTGGCAATGCTATTCAGGTAAATTTTGAAAGCTTTAGGTATTCGTGAAGGAAATATATTTTGTGAAGAATAACAAATATTTATGTAATGCCTTACAAATAATTGTCTTGATTCACCCTCACAAGACTTTGTGGTAAATATTTTCATTTTAAAGATGAGGATATTGAGATTCAGAGAGATTATCTTGCCTAAGGCAAAGGGCAGAGCAGGATCCATTTTCTGTTTTCAAAACAAGGACATTGACAAAAAGGTCAAATAAGAACTTACTTGTTGGAAAGAAAAAAATCAACAGAGCTTTCCAAGTGGATGTTTCTTCCAGAGATTGGCCATCAGCATCTTTATTCTTCCATAGGATGAATTCATTTGCAGTCACAGAATCTGAGAACCCTTTAGAAAAATTAAAATTATTAATCACAGCATATACAGCATTCATTACTATCAATGACCCTTTAACAGCAATTATTTTTGCTGAAATTAATTATGGAAAGTCTAATAGATAACAGATATTGTATTTTAATCTCACAGTATCATAGGTATTATTAATAATCAAAATATAGTTCTCCTTTCCTATGAAACTAAGAAAGTATTCAATTTACAAATGCTTAAGCTTTAGGCTGACAAATTCTATTATTGCCCTGTGAAATGATTTATAATAGTGAACTTCCCTCTGACAAACAACACTGACATTTAAAGGCCTATAAATTGAAAAAGTATATATTCCAACTAAATCAGAACTCATCACAGAAATTCTTGGCAAATATGTTGGCTTCCTTATATAATGATAAAAATTAAGGTCTTAGGTACAATAAAACCTTTCTTATCCTCCTTTCTCAGTATTTCAAAGAACATTTTTGCCATGTTTACACAATTCGCTCCTATAAAACAGAAGGTTAGCAAAGGTTTGTCCATATCATTATTACCTATCATTCTCTTTAATAATACCCCAGGGGGCTGGGGTTGTGGCTCAGAGGTAGAGCGCTTACCTACCATGCGTGAGGCACTGAGTTCGATCCTCAGCGCCACATAAAAATAAAAATGAAGGTATTGTGTCCACCTATAACTAAAAAAATAAATATTAAAAAAATAATACCCCAGTATTTCAATATAAAGCTCAATTATAACTGTTAACTATTTCCCTATTAAAAAAAATTTAGGTTGTTAGCAATTTATTGCTGTTATAAAGAACACTGCAATGATTATCACTGGTTTGCAGATTATCACTGGAGCTATATATATATGAAGATATTTATGAAAAAGTTCTTAACATAAATTCTTATTGATTGGCTCTTGACCATATGCAAATTACTCTCCAAAGCTACCCCAAAGTATACTTCTACAAGTAGTACAAGAAAGTACCAATATTCTTCCATCCTGTATTTTGTAATTTCCGAATTTGATGGCCAAATTAAAACAAAATGCCTTTTGTTTTGATTTGCACCTTTAGTCATCAGTTAAGTTTACATCTTTCATACATTCAATTGTGTAATAGGGAACTTAAGTCTTAATCTGCCACAAGTTACAAATATTTTTTCAAGGAAGTCAGTTACATGATTTATGATGTATGGGAGGTTCTGAAATTTCAAGTTTTGTTTGTAATCAAATCTATCAATCTCATTATTATTTCTTAAAATCTGTCAATCTTTTTGATATTTCTGCTTTTCAGGTCATGTTTAGGAAGACATTCTGCACTCTAATGGTTCCTTCAACATTTCACTTTTAAAATTAAAATATTTAATCCATTTGTTATACATTTTGGGATATGTTATTAATTAGGGATACATTTTAAGCTCTCCTAATACTATTTATTAAATCCATCCTTTATATTTTTGATTAACATGTATTAATTGTAAATATTTTCTTTAGTGTGATATTTCAATAATTTATATAGCACACAACAATCAGGTCATGGTAATGAACATTTCCCTTTCACCATATCTTTAGGTTTGGAGCCTTCAAACTCCTCTCTTTCAGATCTTCATAAAATATATAATAGGTTATTACTACTAGAGAAAAATAGAAATAAGTTATCTAAGAGACTATGAGGAAAACTGTTGGTGCTACTGTGTAGCCATAATAGCTAAAATTGCTAAAGAAATAGAACAAAAACCTACTTTTCTGTCTAGAATTCTTGAATAAAACCAAAAAAAGTGAAGAAAATTAAATTTATCATTTCTATTTTATAAGATCATCACATTCTAAGTTTTTATATAGACCCGTTTCTTGACATTTTATCATTCCACGAATTTATGTGTTCATGCATCAATACCAGTGAAAATTGATCTTTTATTGTTCTGTTTTAATAAGCTTAACTAGCAATTATTTCATTAATCTTTTTTATCAAAATTTTATTCTGAACTCTGAAGAATTTTTTAGATGAACCTTAGGACAATTTTGTCAAGTCAAAAAAAATCCTAATTAGGTTTTTACTGTGATTGTATTCATTTATTTAAGCATTCTTTCAAAAAACTATTTACTGTGTGTCCCATGCTAGGCATAAATTCAGTTAAATGCAGATTCATTTGGAAAGAAGTGGTAGTTTGCTAAATTTTCTCACCTAATTATTGTTTTGTTTCTCCATTTATTCAAGTCTCTTTTTATATCACTGGGTAAAAGTTTATAGTTGCATTTATGTATATCCTGCACCTTTCTTATATTTATTTTCAGGTATCATAAATATTTTGTTGTTATATAAATATTATCCATTCACCACATTTTATAGCTGATTTCTGGTACATAAGAGAGTTATTTATTTTTGTTCTTATATTTTCTTACCTACTTACTCCCATAAATTTACTTTCATTAGTTTTATTTTTCTTCAATTTAATTCCATATAGCCAATCATATTATCATAAGTATAGACAGTTTTGTCTCCTTTCTTTCCAATATTAATAGTTCTTTTTCTTCTTCTTTTTTTAAAATTTTTATTTGTTCTTTTTAGATATATATGACAGTAGAGTGTATATTGACATATTATACATACATGGAGTATAATTTCCCATTCTTGTGGTTTTACATGATTCGTTTTATTCTTTCATTCCACTACTTAGAACTTACTTCTAAATCTATGTTGAATAACCACTATAATGATAGGCATTCTTAGTTTTTCTTGACTTTAATAGGAATGTTAGTTTTTAATCAAGTATAATGTTGGATGCTAGCTTAAGATAGATAGATAGATAGATAGATAGATAGATATGAAATGAGAATTAAACCCAGGCTTCATACATGCTAGGCAAGTGCCCTCACCACTGAGCTACATTCCCAGCCCTAGGACAGATATCTTTTATTAAATAATGGATGTATTTATCTAATCATAATTTGTTACAAATTTTCTGTTGTTTCAGTTTTAATCTAAAATAGAAGCAGGATTTTATCAAATGATTTCATTATTTATTTCCATGACCATATTTCTTCCTGTATATCAACTGTTAAATATTAATATTTTCCAATATTAAAATAATGTTGCATACCTGAAATAAAGCCCACAAATTCTAATGCTATTGTAGGCTTTGTGGATCAACATTTTTTGAGGGAGTACTGGGGATTGAACTCAGGGACACTCAACCACTGAGCCACATCCCCAGCCCTATTTTGCATTTTATTTAGAGACAGGGTCTAAGTTGCTTAGTGCCTCACTTTTGCTGAGGCTGGCTTTGAACTCACGATTCTCCTGCCTTAGCCTCCCAAGCTGCTGGGATTACAGGCATGCACCATCATGCCAGGGTGGATCAACATTCTTAAGTGTATCTGTAGTTTTATTTGCTGTACCTATAGATTTTGGCATGGGAGTTATACTTGCTTCATAGAATAATCTAGGAAAATTCCTATCTTTTCTATAGTGAGATGATTTAAACAGCATAATAATTATTTTATCCATTAAGTTTCGAGAAAATTCATCAATTCAATTCTGAGTCTACTTTTTGGAGGGGTATAGTTCTTTAACTTTTTACTTCTTCTTATCCATGAGTCAATTTCATTATTTTCATTTCCCTAGGAAATTATCCACTTACAAAAGTAATTATAAGAACAGAATCATAGGAATATTGACTTACACTTTTAAATTTCCTTGATATCAATGATAAATCTTCTTTCTCATTTTAATAAAAACTTTCAAAGACATTTGAAAATGTATTCTCACAATGAATTCCATTATAAATATTAAATCAAGCTAAATTCTATTATCTGAATGAACTATATTTTCTATGTCAACGACTAAAAAATATATATTATTTCCTACCATTATTGTAGTTTTTTTCCATTTCTACTTGAATTTTAACTGTTTTTGTATTCAACACTATGCATTAGTGTATATTCATGAAAATTTTATTTTCACCATGCATGACATATCTTGTCAATATTTTTTTTAAAGTTATACTTATTATTGAATACCTATTATATTTTACATTTGGGTAGGATACATCAGTGAACAAGTCAGACAAGATTCCCGCTCTCGGGCTGGGGATGTGGCTCAAGCGGTAGCGCGCTCGCCTGGCATGCGCAGGGAGCTGGGATCAATCCTCAGCACCACATAAAAATAAAATAAAGATGTTGTGTCCACCGAAAACTAAAAAACAAATATTAAAAAATTCTCTCTCTCTCTCTTTAAAAAAAAAAAGATTCCCGCTCTCATGGAGCTTATTACAATACAGTAGAAAAGAGACAAAAAACAAGTAAACTAATGAATTAAATAATTCCAAATTGTAATAAGTGCTATGAACAAAGTGAATACTGATACAGAATAAGATAGAAAGCCTGCTTTAAATATGGGTTGGCCTCTCTGAGGTGATATTTAAGCTAAAAAAAATTAAGATTTGAAGTAGCTGGCTACACAAAGGGCCTGGAAGAGCACTTATAGATCAGGGGACACAAAATTAAATTAATGTTGCATGATTACAGGGGGTTCACTGTCCTACATGACACAGGGAGGCAATTATAGTTAAAAGAGGCTTTACCAGGATCTTTGTACTGCCCTTCTCTTAGTGGCCCCCCTATCCAACTGACCATACTTGTTACCACTTGACTCAGCATGTCATCTGCAGCATTGGCTGGTGATAGCATACCACACACTGAGTCTCTACTTTAGGTTATATCCCAAAAGTGGTGTTTTCTCTTGAGTCCCTCAAAAACAGAGATTTATTCCTCTTTGTAGAATCCCTAGATCAAAATGCCTTAGCCTCCAGATATGCTTGTGCTGAATCTGAGGAGAAACACAGGTTGCTTTGATTTCTCTCAATTTTGTCTGGCCTTCATTCTTTCAGAAGACCATATTCTTGGCATACAAATAGTAGATGGCATTCTTCTAGGTTTTCCAGTTGTCCATGATAATAATCTTTTGGTAATTTCAACAGGTATTTGAAATTGGGGAGGGAATTAAACATATCTACTCAAATAACACCACTGGTGGTTGCCTGAACAAATTTCAAACACATTTAACCTTGCTCACCTATGGTTTCTTCTCTACTATTAAAGACAATTACTTAAAAATTAACTTGAACAGTTATTACTCAAAATGTGGTATGAGTACAATTAGGTGGAATACAGATGGAATACTTATGGATGTATAATTCTTTGTTATTTATGTATTTATTTAAAAGTGTAAAAGAAAAATATTAGTAGCATTTCAAGCCTACAAAAGTGACATCAAATGGTAAAATTTTATAAAATCCCTTTAAACATCCTTGTTCTTTCTTCCCCAGGCTCACTGTCATCTTTCCTTCCCTCTCTTCCAAATTGCCTAACAGCTAGTCAGCACACAAATCTTTTTTTCCTGGATCTTCCTCTCCAGCCATGCTGCCTCCAGCTTCCTTTCCCTCTTGCAACGCTTTTCATATGCAGAATAATTTCATCCTCTTGGCCTTTAATTTGCATCCTTAGACTCATTAGCATGCTCAGCAAATAAAAGATTATTAGGAGTCAGCTTCCTTAAATGGCAGCAGGAAATGGTAAAGAACCAATTATGTTTCCCTGTCACAAAGAGTTTTTATCTTTTAATTTTCCTGTTATGAAAAAAAAAAGATTGAAAATCTAAACCGCATTTCAAGGGAAAAGAAAAATCAGACTCAGTTTAGAGAACTTCCTAGATATGTGGTGTTTACAATTGTACCGGGTCCCTTCTCTTAGAGGGGCCCCATGCTTGATCTAATATTCTGCTACTGACTGTTGACAACCTGAAATCCATAATAAATTTCTTACTAGGGAGCCTGTATTTTCATTTTACAAATTATGTTGCCAGGTCTGGACTGGGGAAGGTCTGTCAGATGGGGAACTGAATGAAAGAAGGTGAGGAGACAGAATGAGAACAGCAGCTAATGGTGTTTCAAAAGATTCTGTTTGGACTTTGAGGGTCTAACTATGCAGTTGTTTTTCTGGACCATAGTCTCAAAAATCCCATGCCTTTATAATTATGTCAAAATGAATCCTATTGTCATGTACAACTAAAAAGAACCAATAAAAAAAAACAGACCTGAATTTGCATTCTGGCTCTGTCACATACTAGCTCATGAACTTGGGCAAGTTAATAATCTTCTCTTTGCCTCAGATTACTTATGTACAAAATGAGGATAATATTTACTTTGAAAGATTATAATGATTAAATGAAGTCTTACATGAAGTGTTCAGTACAATGTAAAATGAGTAAATATTTTCTGTGTCTTTCATCATTTATTTCTATTATTTAAAATTTTAAATTAGCACTACTTTGTTTTCAGGGTATGTATTTTGATACTGTCATCTCATCACAGCAAATACAACCAGTTTTCAATTTATAACTGCCACAGTTCCCTTTTTAAATAAATATACATTGCAAAGTGAGGTAGTTTAAATTTTAAAAATAACTAACTGGTAGCTTTAAGATAACCAAGAGTTAAGAAGAAATAATACAAATTACTAATCAGGCATAAAATGCATTTAGTATTTTTTTTTATTTTTTAAGACAAAGAAATTAAAGTCTTAAAAGGTAAAATGACCCACTGAAGGTCACAAAGCACATCAGTGGCAGAATAACAACAATCAAGGTCTCCTAACTCCTAGTTTAGGGATCCACCAACTACTTCACATGCACACATGGTTAAAGCAAGAGTAAGGTGTTGCTCAATTATATATATGGCATGCAGACACTTTCTATGTGCAATGCCTCATTCACTCCCCAAGAATAACAGAATTATAATATAATAATGAAACAGAATCTAGTTACTATGTTTTATCCAGGAGCTAAAGCAATTTGATGATATTACCGGAGTTCATCTTTATTTCTCATTTTTTATCTACTCTGGAAAGGATACACAATAAGAATTGATTCAATAGTTTTAGGGTCTTCTAAGTATAGAATCATATCATCAGCAGATAGTACCAATTTGAGTTCTTCTTTTCCTATATGCATCCATTTAATGTCTTTCGTCTAATTGTTCTGGCCAGTGTTTCAAGAACTATGTTAAATAGAAGTGGTGAAAGAGGGCATCCCTGTCCTGTTCCAGTTTTTAGAGGGAATGCCTTCAATTTTTTTCCATTTAGAATAATGTTGGCCTGGGGCTTAGCATAGATAGCTTTATAATGTTGAGATATGTTCCTGTTATCCCTAGATTTTCTAGTGTTTTGAACATAAAGGGGCGCTGTATTATGTCAAATGCTTTTTCTGCATCTATTGAGATGATCATATGATTCTTATCTTCAAGTCTATTGATGTGGTGAATTACATTTATTGATTTCTGTATGTTGAACCAACCTTGCATCCCTTGGATGAATCCCACTTGATCGTGGTGCACAATCTTTTTTATATGTTTTTGTATTTGATTTGCCAGAATTTTATTAAGAATTTTTACATCTATGTTCATTAGAGATATTGGTCAGAAGTTTTCTTTTATTGATGTGTCTTTGCCTGGTTTTGGAATCAGAGTGATACTGGCCTCATAGAATGAATTTGGAAGTGCTCCCTGTTTCTAAAGAACTGGTGGGGGAGTTGGGATCAAAATGCCAGTCTACAATCTGCATCCTCATCTTTCATGCCACTGGTCCATATGACTGTTGTGTAAGTATAACCCAAAAAGTAACTTGGCCAGGAATCCAAATTACAATATAAACTAGAGATATCCCAGAGTTACCTTCAGTCACTCAACCTCAATTCCTCTTGGTGGTATTAAATCCAAGAGAACTCAGAAGGGTCTAAGAAAGACAAAGGGAATGTTAATACCAGAACCACATATTCTGCTTTCACTATAATTCTCCAAGGCCAAGGACAAATTATTTTACCTCTGGATATGTTTTACTTTGCTATTAAAATAATATACCATAAATTGAGTATCTTAAAACCAAAATTTATTGTCTCACAATTCTGGTGATTAGAAGTTCAAAATTAAGGGGTTTAGCTGAATGCTCCTGAGGGTTATGAGAAAAGGCTTCTTTCTTTGACTTAAAGAAGTCTGCCTTCTCTATATATCTATTCAAAAAGTCTTTCTTACCTCTTTCTAGAATTCAACATTTGGGTCTAGAACCAAATTTTCCCTTTACTTAATAAGGGCACCAGTCATATTCTATTAGAGTCCACTGTAGATCCCATAATTTTAACTTGATCACCTTTATAAAGACCTTATCTCCCAATAAAGTCACATTCTCAGGTACTAGGGATTAAAATGCTGAACATTTTGAGGGGAGCTATGGCTCAACCCATAACATAGGGCATTTTAGTTACATTAATTAAGTGAAAACATTTTCAATGCAAAATTATATTTAACCCATACAGTTACATATTACCTCCTGGGAATATGGGAAATCTGATAATATAAAGAATGAATTGTGAATTATATTAGGAGAAAATAAACCTACAATGGAAAAAGTCTTCATTAAAATAAATAAATCCCACTGAATAGACAGTTCTCTTCTGGGAGCTCTACTCAAAATTAGAAGTACAATTTAAATTTTAGGTTTTATTTTTATTTTTTGCCTTTTAAGAGGATGAGGAGGCTTTCAGTGTTGTACTAACTTTCAAATAAAATACAAATAATTCAGAAATACTTTGGTATTGTATACAAATTGGAAGAAAAATAAATACAAATAATTTTGGTAATATGTTAAATCAATAATTTTAAAGTATCTTTAATATTTTTCAAAAGCAATCTTATTTTGTAACTTTTCTTTAAATAGTTGATAAAGCACAGCATACACTTTATTTAACTTTGAATTTAATCCCTGAAAAAATGTATAAATCCAAATAGTTGGAACATAGTGTATATTGTTCTTTTATTTGCAATGTCCTTGCCCCATATTTATTTGTCTATCTCTTACACGAAAACTTTGCAGAGGGTTGGGAGGTAAAAGGCATCTGAAGATGGCAAAGAGAAAGAAGCCATTGAAATTAGAGGTAAGAAGAATGAAAAGTCATTGGACTTGGGACATTAGCTGGAAATAGTAAGGGACACTGGGAAATCTAAGGCCTTTGTTCAGATGGGGAGGTATAATACCATTGTGAGGGAACTGGGAGAAAGAGCAGGCCATCATGGCCATAAGATAGAGCAGGCTCTTTTCAGAAGGCCATGTTAGACTTAGGGATGGAAGGATAGAAGAGTAGGGGAAAGAAAAAGATAGCTGAGTGAGTGGGGGAGAAATTTGGAGGAGGTGGGGAGGGAAAGTTTAAGTGAGGCAGCAAGATCATTCAGTAGGAGCAGGAAAAGAAGGCTTTGAAGGAAGAAGTCAACTACCTTTAGATACTTGAGAGAGAAAATCTGGAGAGGAGACCTTTTGAAAGGCTAAAAGAAGGATACTGAGAAGGGAGTAAGTGAAAGATTGGAGGAACATAAACAAAGAGGTAAAGGAAGGAATTTGAGGGAGGGAAAGTCTTAAGGAGGAAAACAGAGGAAAGAACAATAATGAAGACTATTCAAAGGATGTGGGGGACTATCTTTTGAGAAATGAAGGAAACTAAATGGAAGTTCAATAAGGACTTTTAAGTGACTTTTAAGGTGATGAGGGAAGGAAAGTATTTGTGAGGATAAGAAAGGGAGGACCTAGGCAAAAACCACAGAAAGAAGGTCTCTGTGAACATGGTTGAAAGAATAAATTTTATAGGGAAAGGGGGTATAGGAGTTTAGTACTCTGTGAGCAAAGGGAATTTTTTCTTTGTAAGGGAAATTGAGGGAAGAAAGCCTTTGAAGTGGGAGAAAGGAAGGAAAATAAAACCATGAGGATAGTGGAGGCAGTGAAGGTATTTGCTAGGGAAGGTGGGGGAGTTTATAATTTTGTAAGTGGAGAGCATGGTAAAAAAATTGATAAAGGAAGGAGGATAATAAATGTTAGGGGAGATAAGCGAAGTAAGAACTCTCTGAGAAGAGGCAAGGGAGAAAATGTCTATATAAGGGAAGGTGAAGAAGTGAATGCATTAGTGAGAGAAGGAAGGCCCATGTTAGGGGAAGTTAAGATGGTTATTTACTCTGGGAGGGGGATGGGAGTAAAATGTGTTTGTAAGTGGAGATCTGGGAGAGAAGAAATTTGAGCATATCATTGAGGAAGTAAAGGCCTTTAAGCACAAAGTAAGAAAAGGAAATACTTTGAGATGGAAAGGCTTTAGAGAGAAAAGAAGGCATTTTAAATGTGAGTAAACATAAGAAAGATTAGAGCTTTGCAATAGGAGGTGAGAATGGGAAGGGATTCATGAGGGGGGAATATGTAAAGAAAGGTATTTATAAAGGGAAGAAGAAGAAATAATTTGAGCAATGAAGTAAGAGAGATTAGTAAGGTGAGGTTAGAAGTGAAAAGGCTTTTAGAGAATAGACAGAAGTTAGTACTTTAAGTGGTGAGGTAAGGGAATTTATTAGATGTGGCAGAGATAATGTAAAGAAGGTTTTAGGGAAAATGAGGGGGAACACTTCATAACTAATTCTATGAAGCCAGTATTAATGTGATACCAAAGCCAGACCAAGACACAGCAAGAAAACTACACACAATTATTATTTATACATATGGATTCAAAATTCCTCAACATAATTCTAGAAAACCGAATGGAACAGCATAATTAAAGGGATATCCATGGTGACCACTTGGAGTTTATCCCAGGAATACAAAGATGTTTCAACAGAAATCACAAGCACAGCAACCAATGTAATATACACCACATTAGTAGGATGAAGGGAAAAATCATTACAATTGATGCAGAAAAAAACTGACAAAATCCAAATTTCCTCAGCAAACCAGAAACAAGAAATTTTCCTCAGCATGGATAAAGAACATTTATGAAAAACCAATGGCTATCATCATAATCAATGGTGAAAGTTTGAAAGCTTTCCCATTAAGACAAACAGGCCCACAATCACCACTGCTATTCAATATTATACTAACTGCCTTAGCAAGAGAAATTATGCAACAAAAGGAAATAAAAGGCATCCAAAGTCGAAAGTAAGAAGTAAAATTATCTCCATTTACAAATAATATTTATATGTAGAATATTGGAAAAGGCCACAAAAATATAGCAAATAGACAAATGAAAATATCAGATCCAGACAAATTTAAGCATGAGTTCTAGGAAATTTTATTAGATATCACATTTTTCATAAATAGTTGCACATATACATTGTTATATATTATAGCATGATAAAGGGACAGCTGTATAAATCTCATGTTTTATGAATCCAGAATACTGATGATATTGAATCTTGATAAAGATGTGAGAAAATGTAAAAATAATTTACTGTGAATAGGTATTATGGTAATATGTTTCACACCAATATTTGCTATTTGGTGATCTACCAAAAAACATCTACATAAACATTATACATAATGATATAATTATAGGATAATTCCCTTTAATGTCTGGTAAAAGAAAATGACATGCTCTGTCATTCAACACTGAATGGGAGAACCAGCCTATAAGTGCATTAGGACAAGAGAATTCAAAAAAGAAAACAAATGTACTAGAGCTAATGAGCAAATGTAGCAAATTTGCAGGATACAAAACCAATACATAAAAATCAGTTGTGCTTTTATATAACAGCAATAAATAATTGGAAAAGAAAACCATTTCGTTTGCAATAACATCTAAAAAATAAAGAATTATATAGTGAAAACAACAAAGCCTTACTCAAATAAATTGGAAACTGATACAAATAAAGGAAAAACATCTCATATTCATGGATCAGAATATAAGGTTGTCAAAATGGCAATATGGCTCAAAGTGAGCTATGGATTCAATGGAAACCCTATAAAGATTTCAATGGCCTTGTTGTAGAAATAGGAAAGCTTCCTCCCATATTTACATAGATTTGCAAGATATAGTAAATACTCAAAACAATATGGGTGAACAAAATCAGAGGACTCATATATCTCAACTTCCAAACTTGCTATAAAGCTGCAGTAATCAAAAGAGTATATAGTACTGGCAAAGAGATAGACATGAATATCTAAAGAATCAAACTAGGTGCCCAGAAATAAATCCACAAATTTATGGTCGACTAATTTTCAACAGGGGTGCCAAAACTGTTTACTAAGGAATGAATTATCTCTTCCACCAAGAATGCTGGGACAACTGGATATCTACATACAAAAGAACAATATTAAACCACTGCTAACATACCTCATATAAAAAAATTAACACAAGGTAGATCAATAATTCAAATATAATAGCTAAAATAATAAAACTTTCAGAATAAAACATAGGAGTAATCTTCATGACCTTAGATTTGGCAACGGATTCTTAGATTGATCTCTCTCTCTCTCTCTCTCTCTCTCTCTCTCTCTCTCTCACACACACACACACACACACACACAACTACTAAAAACACCCAAGCAGCCAAAGGGGAAAAATAGATAAAAAGGACTTTAGCACATGAAAGAACATTATCAAGAAAATAAAAAGAGAATCTATAGAATGGGAAGAAATATTTGCAAATCACATTATCTGATAAGGATCCAATATACAAAATACATAAAGAATTCTTGCAATTTGTCAATGAAACCACAAACAATACATTTTAAAAAATGGTCCAATGATGTGAAAATATATTTCTGCAAAGATATACAAATAGCATAACAAAAGTCCCTGAAAAGATGCTTAATCTCATTAGATATTAGAGAAACACAAATCAAAGCCATAAGAAGATACCACTTCATATCTATGAGGATGACTATAATCAAAAAGTATGGATAACAAATGTTGAAATTGGAACCCTCAAATATTTTTGGTGGAGATATAAAATTATTTAGTCACTTTATAAAACAGTCTTGAGAGTTTCTCCAAAAGTTCAATATGGAGTTCCCATGTGACTCCATAATTCCACACTGGTGGCCCAGAAATAAATCCAAAAATTTATCAGAACTTAAAGTATGTCTACAGAAGAACTTGTAAAAGGCCTAGCATGCTGGCATACACCTGCAATACCAGCCACTCAGGAGATGGAGGCAGAAGGATCACGAGTTTCAGATGCCTTCACAACTTGGCCAGACCGTTTCTTAAAATAAATAAATTCTGGGCACAGTGGCCCATGCCTATAAACATAGCAGCTTGGGAGGCTGAGGCAAGAGGATTAGTTCAAAGCCAGTCTTGGCAACAGGGAGGCACTAAGCAACTCAGAGAGACCCTGTCTCTAAATAAAATACAAAATAGGGCTGGGATGTGGTTCAAGTGCTCCTTAGTTCAATGCCTGGTACCAAAAAAAAAAAAGAAAAGAAAAGAAATAGTGCCAGGTATGATGACAGACTCCTATAATCCCATTGGTTTGGGAGGATGAGGCAAGAGGATTCCAAGTTCAAAGCCAGCCTCAGCAATGGGGAGGGCTAAGGAATTCAGCGTAGCTAAATAAAGAATATAAAATAGGTCTGGGGAAGTGACTCACTAGTGGAGTGCCTGTGTTCAATTCCCGGTGCCAAAAAAAAAAAGGTCTGAGCATGTAGGTCAGTGGTATTGCACCTGTGGGTTCACTCTGTAGTACCAGAAATGACAACAAAACTTGTACACAAAAATCCAAAGCACAATTGTGCCCTAAAAGGGAAACCCAAATCTGGTAAATTTGATAGACAGATGGACAAAGTGTAGCATATCCATGCAATGGAGTACTACTGAGTCCTGAAAACAATGCTGTAAAATAGGATGGGGAATTACCAGTCAGTGGTAGAGGTTTTAATTTGAGGGAATTAAAATATTTTAGAACCAAATAAATGTGATAATTGAACATTTCAATACACTAAATCACCTGAACCACTCACTATAACATACCTTTATACTGTTTGAACTTCTGCTCAATAAAAAAGGTGAGAAGATTAGGGAGGCTGGAGGTGAAAGAAGACAGGAAGTGAGGACAGCGAGGGAAGGAATTTATGAGGTTGACTGAGGAGGCTGAGGGACAAAACACAGGAAGGACGTCAAGACGTGCCCAGGCCAAAGTTGGCTTGGGCAGGGAGAAGATCACAGAGAGGAAAGGAACGGTGTTGGCGTGCCCCCACCCATGGATCGCTAGTGACGCTTGGTGTAGTCCGGAATCAGCACTCACCACAGCTGAAGTAGCAGCCCAGCAACAGTAGGGCCATAATGGACAGCCTGACAAATCCCAATCTCTTGCAGGCCCACATTTTTATCAAAGATTGGCGTGTATTGGCCCTGAAGCCTCTCAGAGATGTCAGCCAGCTAGTCTGAGGCGTGGCTGCCATGATGGCCTCGCGACCAGAAATGATGTTCCTTGGATGCGTCGCGGTAGCCGGATTCTCCACATTACACCCTGCCTCACAAGATACCAGCCTTGCTCGTGCACCCCACACTGCCCGGCTCTTGGACCTAGTCCTCCGCCTTGTTGACCGAAGCTCGGATGGCATGGCTCTAGTATGCCACCCCACCGAATTGTGGACTCGCTGACTAACTGCTCTACAACCCAGAAGCCCCTGGGGCCAGCCCATGACCCAAAAGCCCCTGGGCAATGGAGCTCTCGTGGCACGTGAAGCCCTCGCGAGGCCTGAGTCAGGATCCTTCCCTGAGAAATATCGTCTCTTTCCAATGTCTTGCCCCCTTTAAACTCCTTGGATGGTGTCTTGCGCACCCCTGCCCCATTTAAAACCCGTATAGGTTCTTATTAACTGCTTATTCAATAAATGCATGTATGAGGCTGAGGCCATGTCAGTAGCCTGACTGTTTATCATACATCAACACAAATAAATAACTTGTTTATAGTCCTATCTTGGATGCTTATTCCTCCTCACGTGCATTCCTATGATATGCTCGCTAGTTGCTACAGTCACTGCAATTAGTCACCACAGTACTCTATAGCCAACACCAGTTAAATATGACTATTTAAATGCAAATATTAATTATTCAAAATTAAATGAAGTTAAGAAATCAATTCCTCAATCAGAATAGCCACAATATCAAGGGCTCACTTGCCACCTAGCTTTTAACTACTATCTGAGATAGTACTGGTATGGACCTTTTCCATCATGGCAAAAAGTTTTATTGGGCTGTATTGGATGTCAACATGATTAGAGTGAAGATAGTAGATATTCAACATATTGTTACATTACAAGAAGAACTTATAAGTGAGACAAATCACAGTTTGCCTTCAGACACCAGTGATGAGCTGTGGATAGCCTGATTGTGAGGATGCCTCCTAGCTCTGGCATGCTGTGACCCATACTTAACTGCAGTATTTGGAGTTGCTCTAAACAGGCAACACTCCTAAGCAATCCACATTATACTGTTGGACACCCAATTTACTAACAGTAACTCAGAGATCAAAATTCTTACTATTACACCTAAGGTTTATTCCTGCATCATAACATAGCAGAGAGCATCACAACTTGAGACACACAAAGCTGCTGACTCAGATCTCTTTTCTCCTTATAAAGCTACTAATGCTACCGTGGGGCCCCACCTCCATGACTTCTTCTTATCCTTGTTATTCCAAAGGTTACACAACCAAGTGCCATTAAGAAAATAATACGGGAATTATGTTTTTAACATGTGAAATTTGGGTAACATATTCAGAGCATAGCATCTTTTATAGATTATCAAATATAAATTTAAAATCCTGCACTGGCTTTCCTCTTTCATGAAAACAAAACAAAAAATGAAAAAAAAATTGAATTGTGATATGGTACATATCATTGCCCAGAATATAACTACTGTTCTTGTGGAAAACAGAGAATTGACACTATTTTTTTTAAAAATACTACCACATAAACTACTGTAAAATAATTGCCTTTTATAGCAACTCAAAACCAATGTTGCTAGCATCATTTTGCTATGGTGCCACTTAATATTCATAAAGTCCCTTTAAATGTAATTACATAGATATCATCACAAATTAAAGGAAACAATTGGATATATACCATTTCAATAAGAAAAGAAAAGTGTTCCACCTCTAGCCTTGAATGTTGTCACCTGGATGGATTTGCTTTGGGTTTCAGACCTTGACAACTAGGCACCTGGCTTGGCTTCTTGCATTCCTAACTCCTGTTTTTAATAACTGTATCTCTCTTTAGCACCTATTGTTTGTTTCAGAAATAATTGTGTTTCAAAAACACAAAAGCAAAGGAAAAATATTTAATCACTGTACTGAAGTAATACTGTTGATAATTTGGTATATAATCTTCCAGTTTTCTGTATGTCTGTTGATTCACTTAATTTTTTTTTTAACAAAAGTGAAGTCATCCTCTATATACGACTTGTAACTAACTTGCTTGGTATCTTTTTTATTTTCCTGTGTTATTGAATAATTATACAACAATAAATAAATATATCAGCATAGACAAAAATGAAAAAATGTTCAACCTCAGGTGATCAGGGGAATACAAATTGAATCAATAACATATCACTTCACTCTTTATCAGATTTAGAAAAATCAATAACACCAAGAATTTACAGAAATAGGAATTTAATCATTGCTCATGGGAGTGCAAATGGGTACAATGACAGGGTGTTTTGTTTTTTTTTTTTTTCCTTTGACAAAACCTTGTAAAGTTAAATATTCACCTACTCTGTGACTCAAATTCCATTTTAGGTATTTACTATTTCACTATGTATACAAAGAGAGATGTACAAAGATGTTCATTTTTATAATGAAAATAATACCAAAGATGTCTCAGTGGGTCAATGTGTAACTCCAAATGATGAACAACAGCAATCACACTAACCAACAAAGTAATTCTCTTTTTTGCTGACTTCCTACCATGCTGGCAGTCTCAAATTCTAATTCAATGTAATCATGATTGTGTTCCCTGAAAAAAAATTCCTCTCTTAAATAATGGTATAGTTCAAAATTGTCCCCCAAAAGTCCATGTTTCAAAAGCTTGGTTGTCAGATTACAGTACCATTGGACGCAGTGGGACCTTTAAGAGGTGAGGCCCAGTGGAAGGAAGTTAGGTAATTGAGGTCATGGTCTTAAGGGAATATTGCATTCCTGTCCCCTTCCTTTTTTTTCCCTTGGTTACCTTGAAGTAAATAGGCCTCCTCTGCTACACACTCCCACATGATATACTATGCCACAAAAGGGCCAAGTAACATGGATTAAAACTTCTGAAGCCAAACTTCTTCTTCCAAGCAAATGAGATAACTTCCAGGCAAAAGGGATAACCAGCTATACTGCTCAAACTTTTGCATACCAGGAAGTATTCCCTTCTCCATTCTCCTATTGATCACCTGTAAGTATAGCTGAAATATCACAGCAATCAACATACTCCTAAGAAAGAACTGTTCTCCCTACTTCCTCTGACCATTACTGTCTCTAGATAAATTTTAGCCTTCTTACTACCAGTATAAAGACGAAGTTAACATGCACAGTAGCAGAAAAGATGGACAAGAAGAACTGGATCCCTAAGGATAAAAGCTATATATGGAGAGAGATCCTTAAGTACTTGTTGAATTAATGAATAAACATAAGAATAATAAATGTTTTCAACAGCTCTTGCTCTAAGTACATATATCTCTCCCTTATTGTTTGTATAAGTCAGGGTTTAGTTGCACATAACTATACTAGTTAGTTGGTTGGTTAAAATACAAAGGTAATTAGTTTAAACAAAAAGAAATTTAATAGAGCTTTCTGCTTCCTGGCTGCCAGGAGCTGAGAAGCTTACTCCTCCATGCCTTTCTGCCATGATGTTCTATCTCACCACCAGCCCAGAGCAATGGAGATGGCCAAACATGAACTGAATCTGTGAAATCAGTTTTGCTAAGATGTACAACCTGACATCAAACCTGTGATCCTCCTACCTCAGCCTCCAGAGTTTATGGGATTACAAACATATATCACCATACCTGACATCATATTAATGTTTAATCTCTATAGTTTCTTAGTATATTCTAATTTCAATTCTTATATTGGTTATTTGTAGGTTCTTTTTCTCCATGAGTCTTGCCAAAAGTTTGGAAATTTGTATTAGCTTTTGAAAGAAGCAGTCTTTGCCATTTTTTGCTTTTTTTTTGTTATCTTTACTGAATGTGTTCCATTCTTATGTCTTTATTATTTCTTCTTTCTTTTTACTCCTTGGTTTCTAATATCTTGAGTATATTATCACCTTATTAATAGTTAGGCTTTCTTGTCCAATACGTGACTTGAATGCTATAATTTTATTGTTAATGTTCCTATAGCTATATCTTACATGTTTGAATATGTACTAATTTAATTATTATCATAACAAAATGTATTCTAATTCACATCGATTTCTTCTTTGATCTATGACTTATTTAGAAACATGTCTATTAATTTACAAATATAAAGTAATGTAAGGTTGTTTTATTATTGATTCATGATTTAACTGAACTGTGGTTAAAGATTATACACTTTTTAATTTCAATCATTTGAATTTTTCTTGAAGACCCATTATAAGTCCAATATTTGTCAATATTTTATACATACTAAGAGAATATGTTTCCTCCAGTTTGGGTTGCAGAATTTTATGTATAACCATAGCTCACATTTCTTCATTTTGATTAATCCCTATAATTTTTTCTTTAACTGGAATCTTTAGCTTTCTTATATTTAATGTTATTCATTACTAATATTTTTGACTTAAATCCACAGTTTATCTGTGTTATGTTGTACCTGTTCTAAATTTTTTCCACCCTTACCTATTTTTGGATAATTTAGAGTCCTTTGTACTCCACTAGTTTATAGGTTATACTTCTCTCAATGCTTATTTTGGAAGTTCTGACATGTGTCTTTACCTTGTCAAAGTTAAAAATTACTCATTGTCTTCACCTTCCATACTCATATAGGTCCTTAAAACTTTTAACTTCTTTAATCCTCCCCTGACTCTGGTAATTATTTGTATATTTGCATTTATAAAACTGCAAAATATTATTATTATTAATATTTATTTAAAACGGACCTTACATATCTCACTATCTTTGCTATTTCTTTTTTCTCCCATCCCAATTCTTCCATCTAAAATTACTTTTCTTCTGCCTGAAATATATCCAATAGAGCATCTTTTATTGTGGGTTCCTAGAGCTAAACTCTGTTATCTGCGGGGAGAAGTGGATATCTGAAAATGTCTGTAAGTGTTTCTCATTCTTAAAAGATATTTTCAGCTTATCAATTATTTCTTTAAGCATATTAAAAATGTCATTCCACTGGAAAAAAATAAAATTAATAAAGGAAATTCACTGATTACAAAATTGTGGGCAAGGCTAGAGAAGTAGATGCTACTGGGCTTCTAGGAAAGTTTTAGAACAAAACTGTAAAAACTGACTTTCTGAGGAAACTACTGGCATACCAAGGCCGGGTCAGTGAAAGCAGTCCACCATGGGTATAGGCAATGAGGGTGTAAACATTCTCTAGAGAAGTAAAAACAATAAAACGAATTAATTATAAGCAGGTCTGTTTTGCTATTATCACTATTTGCTAACAATTTTAACATTAGCACTTGTAACATACTCTTTTCTGATAAAATATATTTGATGCACTATGGTTTAAACAAATTGTTGTGGCTCCTGTTGAGTTGCAATAATAGATAACTAAATATCGGAACATTTGAATTACATATACTTTCATAAACACTGTACTTACATAAAAATTAATTTGGAGACTGTCCCATTACACAGCCAATCCTGAGCATCTATGGATCCAACTACACATTTCTGTTTTGAGAATAAGTTCATCACTATTCAAAATCATTTCAGCTCACTTCAGGTACAGTTCATGACTTCTAACATTTGTGATGCTGCATATTTCTGTGTTTAAACAGTGATAGCACAATGATTATAAAGATGAAGACACAGGGGCTGGGGTTGTGGCTCAATGGTAGAGCACTTGCCTAGTACATGTGAAGCACCGGGTTCAACTCTCAGCATCATATAAAAATAAGTAAAATAAAGATATTGTGTTCATCTACAACTAAAAACATGTTTTTTTTAAAAGATGAAGACACAGACCTTGAGTTTCTTCCAGTCTGATATCCTATGATACCCCTTAGAGTTTATTTGTGTTCAAAATTTACAATGGTGAGAAAAATATTTGACCCTTGATTGTCTGAGTCAAGGGAAAAAAGGAGAGGGGGATTGGATATCATACAGATATAAGGAAGGTCAGTGGAGTAGAAGAAGTAGATTTAGAGGGAATGAGAAGGGATAGGAAAAAGAAGGAATTGCAGAATAAATTAAACAAAATCATACTATGCACATACATAAATATACCACAGGGAATTCCACTTTTATGTATATGCACAAAGCACCAGTCAAATATAAACAAAGGATAAAAAAGCAAAAAGGGGCTGGGGATGTGGCTCAAGAGGTAGTGTGCTCGCCTGGCATGCGTGCGGCCCAGGTTCGATCTTCAGCACCACATACAAACAAAGATGTTGTGTCCGCCGAAAACTAAANTCTCTCTCTCTCTCTCTCTCTCTCTCTCTCTCTTTAAAAAAAGCAATAGGAAGAACAGTAGAGTAGAGGAAGGAGAATAAGGGAAGAGAGGGGGGCAGGAAAAGTGGGGCAGGGTGGGGGGCAAGGACAAAAACGAAGTAAATAAAATTCCATGCATGTATGACAGTCAAAATGAATCCAACTACTATGTAAAACTATAATACTCTAATTTTTTTTAAAAAACGCAATAAAAAATTTACAATAGTGAAGCAGAGTGTCAACTGTGAAGTATAAGGTAGTTGTTTAGTAAGTGTAAATGTTAGTTCATATATGAACTAATATTTCATACATGAAATGTTTCACTGAATTTGAAAATCTTTAAAATCAAAATACGATTTTCTTATTATACTGCTATTCTTCTTATTTACCTTTTATTCAATAAATGTAATTATCCATTCCTGAAAAAGACCACCATATAGATGTCTGTCCCTTTTTTATGAAATTTATTAATGTATTAACCTCTTGCTCCCTGCTGCCTTTATACTCTATCATTTATTGTGTCATTTATTTTTCTGGTATGATTTTACATATATAATTCAATAGAGAGAATTTTTACATTTCAAGCATTTCTTTCCTGGCCCATTATTTTTATTGATAAGATTTAATTAATATTACTGAAAATAATTTTGTCATTTAGAGGAAAGAGGAATTTCAAAAGTGATCCACACTAACATATCTGTTATGGGGTATGTTTGGGATCCAGTGAAAGAAACTGTTACATTTGCTGTTATTAAGAAGTTAGGGAATCAAAAAGTCAATTCCAGAACTATTGGTCCTAGGAAAAGAGTACTTGAGCTGGGATCAGGGGATTAGGACCTGCTGCCAGAACTGTTGGCTCCAGACCCTCACCAGCAAAATTGATACTTTGCATGCTGCTTCACTTTCCTATGTAGAATTGCCTTCCCTTCAAATATATTGAAATTTCATCTGACTGGTTGTATGTAAATCACACCTCTAACCATGTCTGCAGGAGAATCTATAAAATGTAGCTTTTAGCCATCTACCTTGTACAATATAGGAAGGCATACCTGAATAAATTAGGGAAGATGTTTGGAAAGCCACTGTTTGGGTCAGCTTTTTTTTCCCACTGTAACTAAAAGATCTGACCAAACAAATGTAGAGGAAGAAAAGTTTATTTAAGGGCCCAGGATTTCAGAGGTCTCAGTCCATAGACAGCAGGTTCCATTCCTCAGGGCTTAAGGTAAGGCAGAACATCATGGTGGAAGAGTGTGGCAGAGGGAAGCTGCTCACATGATGATCAGAAAGCAGAGAGAGACTCAATACAAAGTATATACCCCATAGCCACATCCCCAATCCCCACCTCCTCCAGTCACACCCCACCTGCCTCCAGTTACCATTCAGTTAATTTATATCAGGGGATAAATTCACTGATTGGGTTAAGACTCTCACAACCCAATAATTTCTCCTCTGAACTTTCTTGCATTGTCCAAACCATAACAGCCACTATCACCTTCAATAAGGTCACAACTACTTAGTTCAAGGCAACTGTCACTCAAGCACATTCCACTTCTGACAGTCATTCATTAGTTCCTTCCACCTTGCCTCTTTAAAATCTTCATCCTAATATGAAGAAACTAACCTAAATCCTCACACTTTTCCTTGTCTCCTCTTCCCTTCCCCTTGAATTAGTTGAAATTTAACTTCATGCTGATGAACACTCTTGGGTTAATCACTGTATTAGAAACCCCTTGGATGGATATTGTTCCACCTTCTGCTTCCCAAACCAGAGTGTCAGTGCAGTGGTCATTCTCCCCTCTTTTGGAGCTTACATTATCTGATTATTCTACCTCCTCCTGCTTCTGCCCCCACTTTTTCATCCCAAGCACCTACTTAATTCCAAAATCTCTATTACCTACTTCCATACATTAGCACCTGAATTTAACTTTTTTTCCATCACAAATATTGGCCATTATTCTTGGAATCAAACTGGCTACATGCCTTTCAATTGCCTTCCAATTTTCAAATCTCAAAGCTACTAAAATATTTGTCTTTCCCAAACTGTTTACTGCATTTGAAATATTTAACTTCTCTAATTATTTAATTTTTTATTCTTTTTTTGTTCTGGGGATTGAACTGAGGCCTTGTGCACCTTAGGCAATTGTTCTGTCACTAAGCTATATCCACAACCCCTAACTTCCTTCTTCAACTGAGTGAATCTTTGTGACCCTACCATCCTGAAAGATTTGTGAGATAAGAGATCTCATCTGTCTCATGTATAGCTGTATTTTAAGTGTGTAAATATGACTGGCCTATGGCATTCACCCAATAAATACATTTAATAGATAATAAATGCACAACATACAATTATCTTGTCCTCCTAATACTTGATCAATTTTCTAATTACACATATTCCCTAAGATTTAACCTATTGCCTCCTATTCTTTGTGGTCTCTACGTCAACCAAAAGAAAAAAAAAAACAAACTCCCACCACTGGGTTATGTATTTATTTCCATTTCTCAAGAGATCACCTATTGTCAATGAAAATTTACTCCCCATTTATATAGCCTTGCTCTATTCCTGAGCTCCAAGCTGCAACCAATCAACTGAGCAAGTTCAATGTTCTTGCTTCTAGAAGAATCTGATGAAATAAGTTACAGGCCTTGCAATCTGTGAACATCTGCCTAGTGGGGGTGACAGACACTAAAATAAAATTATAATGTAATGCGAGGAACGCTCTTAAAAACAGGTATGAATACAGTGCTGCAGGAACATGGATTAGAGGGAATAATTTAGCCTGGGATTATTAGCAAAGCCTATAGTGAAGTATGATTTAATTTGAGACTTGAAGATTGAGTAGAAAATGACCATGCAACCAAGGTAGGAAAGGGTATTTTCATGGAGGAGGCTAAAGAGATACCAAGAATAATGAAAGGGTATGACAGCTATGGTATGTTTGGAAAAAAGAGATACATATTTTGCTACACCTAAAACTATGTTGAAACTTGAACTTTAATCTTCTCTTTCTAAATCATTATGTCTTCCTGATTTCTTTTTCCCTATGGATATCCTCATCCTTCCTCTGATGCCTTCAATTCAAGACTTCTGGGTCATCTTGGATTCTTAACACTCATATCCTATTAGAAGCATATTGATTTTGCCTCAAAATTCTCCTCAGGCCCATTCTTCTATTCCTACATTAACATCCCTAGATCAGACCTTCATTACTTTCCTTGGCTAAAAGTTGTTTCCTAAATGCTCTCCTAACCAATGACTATTCCTACTTAAATAACTGCTGGCTCCTTGAAGTCTGCTTTTCTGCTTGTTGCTTTTCATTGACTGTGTTGATTCCTCCTCTTATACTAAGTGTTGTGTTTGTTGAGGACCCTCTTCTAGGCCTTCCTCTCTTTCCTTCCTTAGTCTACACTGTCTCCCCAAATGGCTGACTCACCATTATATCTTGATGATTTACTGACAGTTTAAATCTCTCTATTGACTTCCACTTAAGCATCTCCACTGAGATAATCTGCAAGCTCTTAAAATTTCTTCTATCCAAAGTTGACTGATTATCCACCAGAAACTTGCACGTTCTCCATTTTTCTATCCCAATCATTGGCACTTTTATTCAGCTTCTCAAGTAGAAATCTGAATCTTCCTTGATTCCTCTATATTCTAAAATTCCCATCATTCCATCAAAAAAAATCTATTCTATCTCTGAAATTATCTGTACTGATTAGTTTTATGTATCAATTTGGTGAGGCACTCAGCCAAGCTATTCAATCAAACACTATTCCAGGTGTTGCTTGAAGCTGTTTGGTAGATGGGGCTAACAGCTACGTTCAGTTGACTTTAAGTAAAGGATATTTCCTCCAAACTCTGGGTCAGCCTTATCTAATTTGCTGAAATAGCTTAGAGCATTAAGTAAAGACAATGTCTACCTCAAGAGTACAACTTCAACTTCTACCTGAGTTTCCAGCCTGCCCTATGAAATTTGAACTTTCCAGCCCCTTCAATCAAATAAGAAAATTCCTTAAAATAAATCTATATCTTTTATGTATTAATGACTAAATTTTTTCCTCTGGAGAACCCTGACTTATACATGATATCTCCAATCTCTCTACCACTATGATGGATGCCTCCTGCTTTATTATCTCTAGCCCCCTAATATAGGCTCTTAACTCATCTTTACCTGTGAACTTGCCCACTCCAATCCATTCACCACACTGTAACTATTATACACTCATAAAGATGTAAACATGATCATGTCACTGTCTTGCTCAATGACCTTCCATAGCTGCTAAGTTCCCTGACAATTCACATTCCTTTCTCCGATTTTTGAAAGCTCACCTGTTCTACACTTCAGCTTTTGGTGTCCACATCACACAGATGTTAGGATCATGCTAAACTTCCCCAGAATGTGATCCTATCTTCTGCCTTTGCACACGCTTCCTATTTCTTTGTCCCCAGCTAATTCTTCCTCTTCGTTCAAGACTCAAGTATCACTTCTTCAGGAAATCATCCCTGACCTCACCTCTTATACTTTCCCACAAGATTTGGTTTTAATGTCATTAATCCTATTGTACTTTGATATGAATAATAGAATTTGGGGTTAATTTAGAGAAAGAGAAAGATATATTCAGTGTTTACCAACATCTACTCACTGTTTGGGAGCCTTAATACAGGATGTCTTGAAGTAATCACATATCTGCTTGGTGGCTTTTTTTTTTTTTTCATTGAACTGAGATTCTTCTGTTAAATGATTATATTTCCAAACCTTGCATCCAATTGTTGTCACCCCATGAACAAGGTGAGAGAGTTGAATAATGCCTATTTTCTCCTATTTGGAGACTGGTACAAGATGCCAAGGTGTCTAGAAAAGTCCCAAATTCTTCATGATTTAGGAAGAGTTATAAGTGTGGCTAAAGATGATTTTAAAAAGTCTTGGTAAAATGCTGAAGATTTGCCTTAAACATCAAAGTTTTCTTGCTTTCTCATGCCACATGTGAACAGCAGTTGGGAGGAAACCTCTGTTTATTGTTGTCACTGAGTCTTGGACTGACAGAGGCTTATCACCATCTTATGACACTGCTATCATGATATTTCAAATTGTTACTTCTGGGGAAGAGAGTGGAGAACCAAATCATAGTAACTCTTCAATGCTGCAATCAGAAAGGAAATGTTATCTTTTCTGCTTCCACTTCGTTAGCCAAAGTAAAGTATAGGACTGTTATTCTCTCAAGGGAAACATGTGCCTGGAAAGAAAGGAGAACCAGGAAAAGTGACAAGCTCTAGAAATCTCTATCACCAGCATTACTACCAATAGATTTTTTATTGAGCACATGAACTAACCTTTATTTTTATTTATTTATCTATATGCACTGCTGAGAATTGAACCCAGTGCCTCAGACATGCTAGGCATGTGCTCTACCACTAAGCCACAACCACAGCCCTCAAAGTACAGTTCCTACTGAATGTATATTACTTTTACATCATGGAAATGTGGAAAAATCATAAATGAAACCATCATAAATAAGGAAACATTTGTCTTCAATGTGTAGTTCCTAAAAACAACATTTTCTTAAATAACCACAGTGCAATTATCAAAATCAGGAAATTAGCATTGTTGTGCTATATAATCTATAGTCATAATATTTAGTCAATTGTCCCAACAATTTGCATTGTAACAAAATACAACAGCATTTTCTGGTTCAAGATATGATCCAGAATCGTATTGCATTTAATTGTCATGTCTTTTTAATATTCTTCTATCTAAAACAATTCCTCAGTATTTCTTTGTATTTTATGTCCCTGACAATTGTGAAGAATTCAATAAATTTAGTTTGTAAAACAGTCATCAATTTTGGCTTGTCTGATGTTTGTACATGATTAGATTCAGGTGATTCACCTTTAAGAAGGAAAACCACAGAGGTGATACTCTGCCCTTCTCAGTACACCTTATGAAGAGACAAATGATATCTATTTGTCTTTGTAATGATCTATAATTTTATATTAATTTTTGTCTACTAATGTTTTTTCTTCTTTATCCACACCATCAAATACTGCCTGGCTGCTGCTATAGGTTCAGTGAACATTAGTTGATTTGAATACATCTCCATTCTTCCAAAACAAAACAATTACACCAAAAATCTGTAAATCAGAATCCTAGTTTCTTCCCTCTTCCTTTCATGTAATAATCACTAAGTTCCACTAATCTTATCTCCTAAATATCAAAGAATCTCACCCTTCTCCATTCTCACTACCTTTGTACTGGTTTATAATTCAAAAAGCTTGGTCTCTCTGCCTCTAGTCTTCCTCTCTTCAATCTATCTTTGGAAGGTGAGTGAAAGAAAAACACCAGTATCACATGTAGAAGGAGGGTAAGACTGTATTTAATTTCCAAGTCAAAGTGAGGCATATGCTTTCCTGTTCTTTCATTGTCTTGCAGAAAGATGAATCTAATCATTGAGGTTAGGAATTAATTGGATTTTTCTGTGGTGTTTCCGGAGTTCATGACTATGCCAAAGATGTTGTAAAACAAGCAATGTCCTAAATAATGGAATAGAATTTATCATAAAAACCTATAAAGTTCACTGAAATTTCTAGTCATGGAGCCTAGGCTAAGTTATGAGAAAATAGACTCCAAAGTTTAGGTTGTGGGTGATTTAGAGCTCTATGGTTAGCTCCAACGGTTGCTGATGGATAGCTCTGCTTGTGGTGAGGTATTTATCCAGAAGTACATTGGCCATAGTATACATTGTCTGTCAGAAAATAGACTTACCCCTCCCACTTACCCACTTTTTCACTTTCCATGGTTCCAGTCACCCATGTCCAACTACAGCCTGAAAATATTATAGTGCAATAAGGAATTAAGATATTTTCAGAGAGAGAGAAAGAGACAGAGAGACACAGAACTTTTATTATAGCATCTTATATATAGCATATTATATAATTTTTCTCTTTTTAGTAGTTATTGTTAATCTTGTACTATACATAATTTATAAGTTAAACTTTCTCAAAAAATGTATTTATAGTATATATAGAGTTTGGTGGTATCTGTTGCCTTAGGCATCCTAGAGGAAGGTCTTGGAATATATCTCCCATGGGTGAAGAGGGGGACTACTGTGATCCACAGTTATGCAGATATCCAACACAATCTGAGGTAGGGCACCAACCATATCTTTGGTACTAAGACCCCTAACTATCTCATTGTTAATCTCAGGTAAGCCTCAGGGACACCTCTTGATGAAGAATAATCCATGTAAAATAAAAATAAATTGTGTCCTAACACCCCATGAGGTCTGACTGATGGTGCCAGAGGATGACAATACAATCTGTGCCCAGTGGTTCTTTGATTATCAAAGATTTAGTTTTATGGTTACTCTTGGCAGGTGGGTAACTCTATGAAGGGGGAGGGAGGGGACACAAGGGAGTGTTTTAAATGCACAGAAAAACTAGTTCTTGAAGTGGTTGAGGGAAGAATAAATGCTACTTGCTTTGAGTCTTTTGCATCCACTTGACACGGATATTTCAAGGAATAGATACGTGAACAGAAAAGGCCAAGGCCCAGGCCAACAGAAATTAGGCCTCTGCCTGTAGGAACATTTGAGACGTTGTTTAAGATAATAGGATTCTGATAAGATCATTTGCTATGATTTAGATATAGTTTGTACCCAAAGACCCATGTACTAGAAGCTTGGTTGCCAATATAATGGTGTTGGAAAGTGGTGAAAACCTTAAGAGGTGGGGCCTAGTGGGAGATAATTAGCCTTGGAAGGGATTAATGCCTATCTTGCAGAAGAGATTAGGCCTCTTGAGACTGAGATTAGTTACTTTGAGAGTGGATTGTTATAAAGCAAGGCCACCCCATGTGTTTGCTCTTTTCTGCATGGATGCTAACACTCCACATAAATCCGTACTATGTGATGTCATCTGCCACATTGTGAAAGACAGAAGAGCCTCAACAGAACTGTGAACAAAATTAACCTGTTATCCTGAGGCTGTATAATACATCAGACATTCTGTTATAGCAGAATGGACTAAGACATTCCCCACTGCCAAATCAAGTTGAGTTTGACCTATCTACTTTTGTGATAGTTGACACTTATGGGTCACTGCCTCAGACAGGTACAGTTTGTTCAATCTGGAACAGGAAGACAGAGAGGTTATTTGTTCTATGACCCTCTTCTTGATTCTCTGGGTTGGATCTGTTCATGACTATCCAGTTTAAGTCTGTTAGCTCCTCTCAAACTGTAACAATCTCTTTACCAAATGCTACTTCTTGAAATAAAGGAATATAGCTACAGTGCAGTGGTGACTTATTAAAGGAGCACAGACACAACAGAAGCATCTTCAGAGGTGTGTGGCAAACCCAGCATCAGAGTTGTCTGCCTGGAGGGAAGACCACTTGCTATCCCATGAGCAAAAACAAGAAAGCCTCCCAAATTTATGGTCATCCACATTTCTGTGATCCATACAGAAAACTACTCACTATGGTCAGTGTGCATTCAAAAAGAGGAGGGAAGTTATTATTATATATTGTGGTGGCCATAAAAGTGTGCCACTCTGATCTCCTGTTGAAGAGAGCAAGATTACTGATAGCCCCAGCTGCAACCCTTCTGGATCCATCACGGTATTTGCACCAAGGTCCTGCGCAGGCTACTCCCAGCCAATATTTGAGCACAGCCATTACTATGAGTGGAACTCCTTTAATAGGTGATTTTGTCCTCAGAATTCTCCATAAAACTCAGTGAAATTCAATTGTAACTGAACTATAATTGAGGCTCTTCCTTCCTAATCCTCCTTTCTTCACTTGCCTTCATGGATGTCAGATCTTCATCTGAGTCTGATGTCTCTCTCGAGATTCTGGTTTCCTCCCCTTTATTCTTCATAAGTGTTTCTTCCCTCCAAAATTTCTTGCACATATAATCCTGTTTTGGCATCAGCTTCTCAGAAGCCCTGAACTAATGCATAGAAGATGGTTGTGTACAAAGCTAAGGAGAGTTGTGATAGTAACACTTATAGTGCCTGTTGTGGAAGTGGCCAACATGGTTGTTCCTTGAGCTGGTCACTCTAGTACTAAGTTGCATTTGCTGAATGAAAGTAGAAAGGAGCTTGGGACTGCCAATGAATTCCATGCGGATACACCCATCACTAATTGCTGCTTGACAGTGGCCATAAATAGGTTCAGTTTTCATATTGTATCATGTAAGGAAATTGCAACACATGACAAAGATAAAGTTTTTTTGCTTTTTTGGTAATGAGGTTTGAACCCAGGTGCACTTAATCACTGAGCCTCATCCCCATCTCTGTATAACTTTTTTTTAAATTTTGAGATTAAAATTAAAATTTGTTTTATTAAGAATTTTTGCTTAGGTTCTTGCTAAGTTGCTTAGGGCCTCACTAAATTGCTGAGGCTGGCTTTGAACTTATCATCCTCTTGCTTCAGCCTCCCAAGTCTCTGGGATTACAGGCATGAGTCACCATACCTGAAAGAGATAAAGTTTTATATCCATGTGTACTATTTGATAGGGGAAGTGAACAATAACCTGATAGTGTATTCAAAGCAGTCAGAAACCACTACATGCTCCTCTGTAGAAGAAGTGGACCTATAAATGAATCTGCAAGCATGAATCATTCCTGATTTGTGTTCACCTTGAATTAAATGCTTGTGAAATTACCCAAGAGTGAAGGATCTGGGGGTGTCAGTAGTTTGTTTGTATATTAAATGACAGCCCTTAATGGTGCTTTTGTTATTGTGGTGGGTCTGAAAATGAATTCACTAGGACACTATGGATAGGCCAGCTTGCAGGCTCAACTGACTTTCTCATTCCAGATTCTTTGGTTTTCTCAGGATGTAGTCCTTTCTAGAAGATAAATACACATGTGTCTTACTAATTGAGTTTATGGATGAGTTTTGTCTGTTTACTTAGGGAGCACCATATGCATATGACTTCAATAGTCTCATCCTGGGTGGCCTAATGACCTGACCAAAGAGAGAGGCCATCAGCTTTTCCTGGGTGTTAAAGTTTTATCCTGCTACTTTGCTGAATTCATTTGAGTTCTAGAAGTTTTCTGGTGGAGTTTTTTTTGTATCTTTTAAATATAGAATCATTGGCAAATATGGATAGTGTGAGCTCTTGTTTCCTAATCATATCCCTTTACTTGCTTTCTTTTGCCTAATTGCTCTGGCTTGAATTTAAAGGGCTATGTTGAATAGAAGTGGTGAAAGAGGACATCCGTGTCTTGTACAATATTGAGATATATTCCTAAAATCCCTAGGTTTTTCTAGTGTTTTGAACATGAATGGATGCTGTATTTTGTCAAATACTTTTTCTGCATCTATTGATATAATCAAGTGATTCTTATCTTTAAGTCTATTGATATGATGAATTACATTTATTGACTTCCATAAGGTGAAACAACCTTGCATCCCTGGGATAAACCCCACTTGGTCATGGTGCACTGTCTTTTAAATATGTTTTTGTATGTGATTTATTTGTTTTATTAAGAATTTTTGCAGGTATGTTCATCAAGCATATTGGTGTGAGGTTTTCTTTCCTTTATGGTCTTTGTCTCATTTTAGTATCAGGGTGATACTAGCTTCATAGAATGAGTATGGAAGGGTTCTCTCCTTTTCTATTTCATGTAATAATTTGAGAAGCTTTGGTGTTAGTTCTTCTTTGAAGGTCTGTTTGAACTTGGCTGAGAATCTGTCTGGTCCTGGGCTTTTCTTTGTTGGTAGGCTTTTGGTGGTGTCTTCAATTTCATTGTTTGAAATTGATCTGTTTAAATTTTCTATGTCCTCCTGATTAAATTTTGGTAGGTAATATGTCTCTAGAAATTTGTTAATGTCTTCAGGATTTTCTATTTTATTGAACTGTAAATTTTTGAAATATTTTCTGAATATTGTTTGTATTTTAGTAACATCCATCATATTTTCTTTTTCATCACAAATTTTATTAATTTTGAGTTTTCTCTCTCTATTTGTTGGCTTATCTGAGGGTTTACCATTTTATTTGTTTTTCAAAGAATCAAGTTTTTGTTTCATTGATTTTTTTGTTTCAATTTCATTGATTTCAGCTCTGATTTTAATTATTTCCTGTCTTCCACTGCTTTTGGTGTTGATTTGTTATTCTTTTTCTAGGGCTTTGAGATGTAATATTAGGTTATTTATTTGGTGACTTTCTATTCTTTTAATGAATGAGCTCAATGCAATGAACTTTCCTAAGAAAGGAAAGTGTCCCATAGATTTTGGTATGTTTTATTCATAGTGTCCCAGATATTTTGTTATGTTTTATTGCTATTCTTATTTACTTCCTAGTATTTTTTTTAATTTTTATTTTACTTTTTTTAGTTTTAGATGGACACAATAGGTTTGTTTGTTTATTTATTTTTATGTGGTGCTGAGGATTGAACCCAGTGACTCATGCATGCAAGGCAAGCACTTTACCACTGAGCCACAACCCCAGCCCTCTAAGATTTTTTTTTTTTTTTAAATCACCCCTGATTTCTTCTAGTATCCATTGGTCATTTAATAGCATATTATTTAGTCTCAAGGTGTTAAAGTAGCTTCTATTTTTAACTTCATCTTTGATTTCTAATTTCATTCCATTATGATCTGATAAAATGCAAGTTATTATTTCTTTGTTTTTGTATTTACTAAGAGTTTTTTTGTGGCCTAACTATGGTCAATTTTAGAGTAGAATCCATGTGCTGCTGAGAAGAAAGTGTATCCAATCATTGATGGATGAACTATTCTATATATGTCTGTTAAGTCTAAATTATTAATTTTATACTTGTAAGTTCTATAGCTTCTTTATTTAGTTTTTAATTTGGTGGACTTTATCTAGTGATTAGAGAGGTGGGTTAAAGTTACCCAGTATTATTGTGTTATGGTCTATTTGATTCTTGACATCAAAAAGGGTTTGTTCAATGTATATCGATGCTCCATTGTTTGGGGCATAAATATTTATGTTTTTTATGACTTGTTGATGTATGATTCCCTTAAGCAGTATGAAATGATCTTCTTGGTACCTTTGCATTAACTTTGGCTTGAAGTCCACCTAATCTGATGTGAAGATAGAAACTTCTGCTTGTTTCCTGAGATCCATGTGAGTGATATGTTTTCTTCAATCTTTTCACCTTCAATCTGTGGATGAGATGAGTCTCTTTGAGACAGTATATGTTGGGTCTTGTTTTTGTTTTTTTGTTTTGTTTTGTTTTGTTTTGGTACTGGGGATTGAACTCAGGGGCACTCAACCACTGAGCCACATCCCCAACCCAATTTTGTATTTTACTTAGAGACAGGGTCTCACTGAGTTGCTTAGCACCTTGCTTTTTGCTGAGGCTGCCTTTGAACTCACAATCCTACTGTCTCAGCCACAACAGGTGCTGGGATTACAAGCGTGTGCCACCACAACTGGCTGAGACTTGTTTTTTAATCCAATCTGCCACTCTATGTCTTTTGAATGATGAGTTTAGGCCATTTACATTCAATGTTATTATTAAGATGTTATTTTTATTCCCTGTGATTTTTATTTATTTCTAGTTTTTATTTTGAATTAGTTTTCCCTTTGATTAACTATTCTTCTAGTGTAATTTTTCCCTTTGCTGGTTTTTAATTTTATTTTCATTTCTTTTTCTTGAAATATTTTATTGTTTTTTAGTGCAGGCTTTCTAGTTGTAAATTTTTTTAACTTTTGTTTACCATGGAAGATTTTTATTTCATCACCAATTTTGAATTTTGATTGTTCTGAGTATATTATTCTTGGCTGGCATCCATTTTCTTTCGGATCTTGGTATGTATTATTCCAAAACCTCCTAGCTTTTAGGGTCTGTAATGAGAAATCAGCTGAGATCCACATTGGTTTCCCTGTAAAAATGACCTGTCGTTTTTTTTCTGGAAGCCTTTAAAATTCTAACATTTTTCTGTATAGTAGGCATTTTCATAATAATGTGCCTTGGTGTGGATTTTTCTAAATTTTTTTTTATCTTTATTTTCATGTGGTACTAAGGATAGAACCTAGGGCCTTGCACATGCTAGGTGAGTGCTCTACTGCTGAGCCAAAACCCCAGCCCCTTGTTATAACTTTTTAAAGTTAGGATCCTGTATTTGATTTTCCATTTCATTCTTAAGGTTTGGGAAATTTTTTGATATTATTTTATTGAAAAGATTATGTATTCCTTTGGGTTCTAACTCCAAGCCTTCATATATCCCGATACATCTTATATTTGGTCTCTTTACGTTATCCCGTATTTCTTGGAAGTTCTGTTCATGGTCTCTTAACATCTTTTCTCCATGGTCAACTTTATTTTATTATATATTTTGTCTTCATTGCCTAAAACTCTCTGCCAAGTGGTCTATTCTGCTGGTGATGATTTCTATTGAATTTTTAATTTGGTTTATTGATTCCTTCATTGTGAGGCTTTCTACTTGATTTTTTTTTCAAAATCTCTCTTTATTGATCTTTCACTTCCTGTATTTTCTCTCTGATTTCACTCCTTACATCATCCTTTATCTCAGTTTAACTATGATGATTCTAAACTCCTTCTCTGACATTTCTTCCACATGAAATCTGTTATTGAATTATCTTCATCTCTTTGGGGCATTTTGTTCCCTTGATTTTTCATGTTTTTTGTGTGTCTACCCATCCAATAGTATGGATCTGAGGCAGTAGAGTTTCTACCTTGTGGACTGATAGTGTCCCTGAACCTTACCATTTAGGGGCAGGCAAATAATAACAACCAATGCAAACAATATATAGAATTAAAACAAATAGTTCCTACTATGACATCTACAATGTTAATTGTCACAATAAACAGAAATAATGTGTTCAGTTATTGCCCACAGTAATAACAGTAAGTTTACAAAAGGGCTTACAATTTTGAAAGGTGGACAGGGAGAGAACAGAAGTGATATAGGATGTGATGAGTATGAGGTAGGAGGAGAGTAAGTAGAAGTAAAATATTAAACGAAGGGTGAAAGAGAGAATAGAGATTGGCTGTTAGTAGAAGAAAAGAGAGAAAGACAATCAAGGAAAACAGATAAATGAGAGAAAAACTATATAAAGTAAATTTTTAAAAAAATACAAATCTGAAATATACTAACCAAACATCCATGTTTTCAAAATAATGATCCATGAAAAATAGCTGGCTTCAAAAATGCTAGAAATGAGAGAAAAACAAATATGAATGTATAAGTGTGCATGAAACATTTAGGGAAAAATTAATCAGATGAAAGAAAAAAATAAAACAAAATTAAAACTAAAATTAAAAACAAAAAGATCTTGATGAAAAGTTAAGAGTGGTTTCTGGTGGAGTTCAAAATATTCTTGGCTTCCCTTTCAGCAGTGCTAGGTGCAGTGGGCTGGAGTGTGATGCCTGGTCTACCCTCAGGTTGGGGTTACTGGAGTGTAAGAGTAAATCCCATAGGTGGAGCTCTTAAAGTTGGGGTTTAGGCTTAAAAAGGTTATTTGTTGAGTGGTGTTTGGTATGAAGATTTTAAATCAGCACATATTCAGGGCCCAGCAGTTGCCAGTCCATGCTAGAAGACTACATCCTAGGGATCTCCCGTGTTCCACTTTTGTGGCAGAGGAGCCAATTCATAGTCCCCTGTGGACTCCCTCTCCCCATTTCCTGGTCTCTTAGGTTCCGTCTCTAAACTCAATCTCTCTGGCCTCTGGCTTTCAAATTGCTGGCCAGGTGAATCTCTCCCAGCAGGTCCTGCAAGTGGCCAGACTGGGATGGGGGGAGCCGAGTGGGTTTCCACAACCAGTATTCCCCTGTGTAAATCCCTCTCCATCTTTGATTTTCTCCTAGTCACTTAGGCACACTCTATGTCCTGCAATGTTGGGTTTGTCAGGCCTGTATTTCAGGCCAAATTTGGTATTGCTAGTAATCACCTCCCCCAGCTGTTGCCCCGACCCCCGCAAAAAGCTGATGTGTGAGACAATGCAAGTACATTTATAGGTGAAATGATTGGGTTATGAAAGTCTTAACCCAATCAGTGAATTAATCCAAAATGGTAATTAACTAAGTGGTAACCAAAGGCAGGTAGGGTGTGGCTAGAGGAGGTGGGTCATTGAGGGAGTGCCTTTGGGGTATATATTTTGTGAGCTTAGCTTAGTTTTTCTGGTTCTTGGTCATTATTTTCTGAGCTGCTTTCCTAAAACACACTCTTCTGCCATGATGTTCTTCCTTACTTCAAGCCTTGAGGAATTGAGTCAGCCATCTATGGACTGAGATCTCTGAGGAAACTCCATAATGACTGTACTCATTTAGTCTCATTGTTTCTAAGGGCTACCTTTTCTCCAAATAATCCTTGCAAACACTTGATATCTTTTTGAAAACAGCCATTCTAACTGAGGTTAGGTGAAATCTCCTTGTAGTTCTGATTTGCATTTCCCTGATGTTTAGGGATGATAAGCATTTTTTTTCATGAGTGTTGTCCATTTGTATACCTTGTTTTGAGAAATATCTATTCATGTCTTTTGCTCACTTTTATTGGTTCTTTTCAATCAACATTGGGGTTCATTTTGACAAAATTATAAAAGGATGGAAAATAATTTGTTCTAATTCAGTCCCCAGTACTTCCCCTTTCTCTACCCTCACCCCTCCTGTTCCCTTCCCTCTATTCTACTGATCTTTCTGCTATCTAGTTCTTTTTCTTTTATAGGTTTTGTCTTGTAGATATAATAAAGGTGAGATTCACTGTGGCACATTCATAAATGTATGTAGGAAAGTTAGGTCGGACTCATTCCAAAGTCTTCACTAATTCCATCATTTTCCCCTCTCCCTCAATCACCTTCATCTAGTCCACCCATCTATCTTCTATTTTGATGGAATCCCCTCTCCCTACCCCAGCCTTATTTTGGACTAGTATGCAATACCTATCAAAATAACAATGACATTCCACACAGAAAAATAATCCAAAAATTACATGGTGAAGCAGTGCGGAGAGTTAATGGCATCCCCCTCCAAAAGAAACTCTCCCACCAGGATCTCCTTGAATTTACTCTTGATCTTTCAGGGATTCATTAATTCCTGCCCTAAAAATCAGCCATTTTTATCTACTGAACCCATGTACTCTCCCTAGAATCTCCTGAGTTACTTGGGTTGCTTATCAGCCTCTCTCTTTTTACTACCTTTGTATTTAATAATCCCTTTAAAAGACCCAGAACCATAATGTACTGCCTGAGAAAATCTCAGAAGGAAAACTAAAATGGTGCTCCTTCCCTACCTTTTCATTTTTGCTGAGATGTGAGCCACATTCACAGGGCCCCATATCTCACTGTTCCTTTTGGGGGGAAGTATAAATCAGCTCCAAAGGATGGCAGAGGGAGAAAAGTGAGGGATGTCTTTATATAAGATCCCATCGACTTTTCCAGCATTCTCTGATTTAAAATCACTTGATGGCAGTTATTATAGATACCCAGGATTTTCATACAATCATATTAAAATGTCAAGGTGTCACAAAGCAGTTCAGACTTCAGTAGCATTGTTCTTCTGTGCATTCAGGATCCCAGGAAGTCTCCTCTTAGTGGCTGTGAATGAGATTTCCTGGGACATCTAATGCAAGACAGTGCTGTCATATTTGCTCCCTTTCCAGTGGTCAACTGAGCTAATTTGGCAAAAAAAGATAATCCTGCATGAAACCCCAAATGCTTGCCATTCAGCTTCACTTATTTTTTTGGGGTAACCTGTTTGTCATATAAGTAATTCAAGCCTCAATGGACTCTAATGACCATTGCTGGGAGTCCAATTCCGTTAGTGTACAGAAGCCCCACAGATTGTGCCTCAATTTTCTCCAAAGGGTCATAGGTGACACTGTATGACACATCTCAAATCTAAAGGTTAGGTTGCATCAATTTTTCCAATGGCACTTGGGGGCCAAGGGCTCTTTTCTCCCAACTTCTTTCTCCTTAGAACTCACAGGGTGGGTGGAGTGTCAAAGGATCACACTGTCTCAAAGTGCCTTCCTTATACAACGAACTTTCCAAGGCCCTTGGAACTTATGGTTATAAATAAGCACTGTGATAGCATGTTCACCAGTGATTTTAGATGCTGAATTAGGGCACATCAAAGAGAAACATATAAAATATTTCAATGAGGATATCATTATAGAAGGGAAAGAGGCACAAGGATACCATTCACCCATGCCAATGCCTGGGCACTGCTGATTGCACCTTGGGGCTGTACTATTTCTTCCCTGTGCATCTATCTTTCCAAAGAGCAAGCCTAACAGCACTGCACATGGAGACTCAAATAAAGGTTTACATACTCAGTAGTCTGAGTTTAGATACCAACTGTTAGCAGAGTTTTTTGGGGAACCCTAGCTGCTAGTACCTGTGACCCTGTGGGAAGCAGGATTTGCACTCCAAGGCACTGAAATCTCCAGCTAGCCAAGCCAGAGTTCAGTTTGTGTACACCCTCCTTCTGCTAGCTGGTTACTGGGCAGTTAGGTAGGGGCTCCTGTTGGGTTCTCCACACTTTTGTTAATTAAATCTGATTGTGTAAAGCTCTTCAAAGACTCACTAAAGCCCAGCATCTTTAACTAGGTACCTTGTGTCCTCCTTGACAATCTATCTCCACTCTTGACAATCTTATCTCCACTCTTCCTCAAATTCAAAGTTTGTCACACTGAACTTTTGGATGCTTTCTGGATACACTGGATTTTCCATGCCTAGTTCAATGCTCCCAGGCTCACTCCTTTTGTATAAGTCTTAGGTAAGGTTTTACTTCATTTGGGAAGACCTTTAATGACTCCATGCCAGGCCCCAATTTAGGTCATGTCCCTCCTATGTGGGCTCATCTCACCATGTACATCTTGGTTCCTATGTACTGAAAATGCTCATGGACTCACCAAGCTCTTGTACTATTATCCTTGTATCTCTAAGAAGCTTCTGTAGTACCTGCATATGTAGTGCAAGTTTAGTAAATACTTAAGAGAACCAAATGAAATCAGGTAGGTGGTGCTTTGTAGCACTTAAAGCACTTTGTAGCTTTAGCCATACACTTCGTTAATGTGTGAACAATTTTGGAGTTAGTACCCCCAGCACTAATTTTCCTTAATCCAAGAAGAAACTAAAATCTGCAGAGATGAAATGACTTATCCTGATGTAGAAATGTGGAATTCACCTCCTCATTTCTCTCATTCCTGTCATGCAGCTATCTGTGCTACACTGGCAAGTTTTAAGGACAGATACCTTGAGCACTATTAGTACACTATTCTTTCATACAATATCTTACAGGTCTTGATCTCCATGGAAATATGACCAAGATGCCTTAATATTTATCAAAATAACTTTACATTTGAACAAATGAGTTCTTTCAACATAAACCACCCATGTTTTGCATGATACAGAATAATGGTAATAAACCCCAATTCCCAGGATCCCTTGTAACCATCTTTTGTTGACAGTTATATCTTCCCTCCTTCCAATTTCAATCTATCCCTGTAATCAAGTGTACGGTACACAGAAATTGGAAGACGTTTAAGGACTCAAATTTGAAGCTTTGTCTTTAATCATTTAGCAAGTACAATTTTCAAAGTCTTTTCATGCCTTCCCAGTAACATAAAACTCCTTAGCATTAAAATAAGAGCGGACAAGTGGGATAGGATGCGGTGGGGCCTGGGGTTGTGGCTCAGTCGTAGAGTGCTTGTCTCTCATGTGTGGGGCACTTGGCTTGATCCTCAGCACCTCATAAATAAATAAAATAAAAGAAGTATTGTGTTCATATACAACTAAAAATATTTTAAAAAAGGATTTTCTTGGTTTCTTTGTGAAAAATTCTGAGAGAAAAAAGCTCGAGAAAAATACACTGAGAAAAAGATGCTCAAGATTTAAATCCTGGCAACAGTTGTGCCTTCTGAGCAATCAAGACTAGCATCTGGTAATGAATATTTCAGAATAACTGGTTATCAGAAGAATCTGAGGTTTACACGGGAAATGCCATTTATGGCCATGTGACAAACTGGTTCAATAGAAATTAGAATCAGTGTATGGACTCTAAAAGCCACTACAGTCAAAACCACCAGGAGCTCTAAGATCATGATCAGATGACAGAAATGCTTCTAAGTCAGCCAAGTTGAGTGTCAAGCCAGTGGCTGCCAATAGGCTTTTCCTTTGTAGGGCTGAAAGCTACTACAAAACAAGTTACTAATGGCATTTCTACCTACTCCTTAGAGACGGACTGTGCCCTGCTAGGCAAAATCAAAATCAGAAAAACCAGAAAAGTACCACAGAGGAAATTTGAAAAGCAGAAAACAAAGGGGCATACCCACCTCCTGCAGAAATAAACAAAAACATCAATAAAGGATATTTGTCTAGCATCACTCTGGATTCCAATAGCAGATGGAATGGTGATACTGTCAACTGTCAATTGTATCTCTTTTAAGGCTGTAACCTTGCTGGAGTTTCTTGAAGTGACCACAATAGCTAATTCCAAGATACATTCTACATAAATTCTATTACTAAGACATTGATATCAAAATATTTTTAAACTATACTGAAATAATATTTTCTAAAGGGAGGATATCATTATGGGTGCACAGGTAGGAGTAAGTATTTAATATGGTTTAGCAGCATCCTATAAGATGTATTTAAATTTTATAACTGAGAACATGGAGAGTTTTCAAGTATCTTCATTTTTGCCTGTTAAGGACTCCTAAAAGATGAATTGCAATCACACATTTGCTTTACATGATAAATATCCCCGACATCAATATTTTTTTAGGTTTATAGAAATTTAAAACCAGGAGCAAACATCTGTCAGACTATATTTTTGCTTTTTCATAAGTGCAACTTTTTAATAAAAATTTACATCTAGATAAACAATCTTCAGAGTTTTGAAACTTTAATAAGATTTTAAAAACATCATGACTTCAAACTGAAAAACATACACATTTAGCACACAAATATTGTAATATGAATCAACTCCAACTCCATTTGAAAACATGTGAATCAAATTACAGTTTTAGAAGTTAGTAATTCACATTTAAGCAAGTTAGCGCCTTGCTGAATTCAGCCTTTGTAAAAAAGAGACTTAGTGCATATTGTAATGGTACATTGTGTTTTGTACCATTTTGCTGATTTTTTTCACTTTATTAAACAATAGTAAGTTCTTGAAAGTTGGTAAATAACGGCTAACTTCCTATGACATGTGAAATTTCCAATGGCAACAGTTACATTTTGTAACAGAACACTTTCTATAGATTTCTTTTCCTATCTTAAAATTTTAAAAGCAATCATTTGTAAGGATTGCATCAACATCAATTTAGCAGAGGAAGATCAAACTTTATTGAAACTGCTTGCATACAAAATATATTGCACTATAACCAAACAAATGTCAACATAAAATCCAATCTGTTGTCGCTAATATGTACAGAGAATATTGCCCAAGAGCAGTTACATTACAAGGTCATTCTACCTTGGTTAATTATCTACAGTATTTTAAACCAAACAGCTTACAGATGATGTGTGCAAGGTACCAATTTCTGTTTGCAAATACTATACATTCCCAGAATAAATAACTAGAAATCAACATTAATGTTTGGCAATACTTTTTAAAAGACTTTAATATTTGTGAAATCATGTGCAGTTTGTCGCCATTTTTATATGCTTATTTGTATGCAAGGAAAAGTAACAAAAATGAAAATTCAAAGAAACAAACTCACAAAATACATCAGAGGCAGAACTTCGGTTTGTACGGCTCTGTACAGATTCAGTGGTACCCCTACTCGGAGTTATTTTTTAAGAAAAATATATCATCTTAGAGTGAAGGTCCTTCACATATTTTTCCTCAGTAAATTTCATTCATTTAAAAAAGAAAGACTCAAAAACAAAAAAAAAATCCAACACATCCAAAAAAGGAAAAAAAAAAGTATTATTTGCTAACCAATCCTAGTCTGCTTTTCAATTCTGCTTATACATCAGACCTTATATCTCAAAGTTTACAAAACATTTAACCTGCTTCCAATGTTTCTTAGACAAAGTACCTGTACTTTGCAGGATTATTATGTGTACATGAAAATGACCTTCCTATCTCCCCCAAATAAGCCTGAACTTAAAATGTGAAAAACTTCACAAAACTTAGGGAGGACAAAATAAAAAAAGTTCTGAGTTAAAATTGGTCATCAGGCCAAAGAGCAGGCATATCCTACTAACTTTCGACCAGGAAGATTTGTTCCTAGCTGAAAACATTTTAGCCTCTCTCAAATGAAAAGATAGTTATTTCTTCTCCTGTCTATACAGAAAAATTACACATCCCTTTCAATAACACTATTTGTCAAACTTCAGTGCAACAAAACAAAAACAAAAACAAGTCCTATTCTTTATACTGCCTAACCTGATGTTTATGTAAGGAAAAAAATATGGAAAGCATGCATTCTTCTATAAAGTACTAATGTTTGACAGGGTTTGCTACATCTTTAACATTTAGTGTTTCCAACTTATCTTCCCTGAACTCTGCATCCAAATATAATATTCCTACCTGCCAAGATATAAAAAAGGCACAGATCATACAACTTTTTTTTTTGCTAATGAAAATGACAAATGTCACATCACACATATTTCAGGGTCCACAAAAATACTGGAAAAGTGGACCAAAACAAAAACTGACACAGGACATGAAATGACATAGCATTTCATAGACTCCTAAATGTGATTGAAAACAGAAGTCCAGTCTGATTACCATAAATGCTATTTATTCAGAAAGACTGAAATGAACTGGTGAGTTATCACCCAATGCAGGAAAATGGTCCAAATTAACAAATATTATCATTGCTTAGTACTTTAAAAAATAAAACTAAAATCCTGCCCTGAAGTGCTAAGTATACTTAAAAGCAATGTTTCAAATTTTAAGATCCTTTTTGTGCAAATCTGAAAAATTGTTGCTTATGGCCAATACAAAAAATAAAATAAAATTCTTAGCAGAATTTGTGTTCATTTCATGCCCTGTGCCATCTTGCCTACTATTTGTCTTTGGCCTAACAAAGTTTTCTAATATGGAATAAGAATTACGGAAACGGTATAGGAAATATAACTTCAGAATTATGCAGTTTAGGGTACTCCATTCACGAGTGGTTGTTGACCATCCACGCTGTCTGGCTTTTCCTTCTTCTGGTTACGATCTTTACCCGTGCGCAGCCGGTTACCTTCGCTGGAGGTATTCTGTAATGTTTTAGTGTGGACACTCCTTTCATTATTGCAGTCAACTCTGATCTAAAACAAGTTATAGTTGTTATATATAGACCATATCCTATTGTAATCTTTAAATGGCCTGACAAGAAAAATAAGTCTGAAGTGTAAATTCCACATGTTCAAAAGGGAAATGGAGATAAGCATAGAAGAACTGCAAGAAATAAGATAAGGCGGGTTCTTTATTTGGTTTATGATTTGAAAACACTCTTCTTTAACTGGAGCATACTGGTCATCTCACTGCATCCAAAGTTAGAGAAAAACTCACAATACTACCATGTCTCCTTCTAAACAGAATAAACAGTGAGAAACATTTAATTAAAATGAATTAGTATTACTGAACACCAGAAGAGAGATACAATGCTATATAGAGTATATAGCACTGTGTGTGTATGAGTGCACGTGTGTGTGTGTGTGTGTGTGTAAAACATACCTCATGCTATGCTAATGCTGGAGTTAAAAAAGAACAGGCTATTCTCCAAAGACTGTGGAACCCAGGAGGAGACACACAAAACAATGTCTTCCTATTCTGGATTTACCAGGATAAGAAGTCAGCTAATTCACTTATTAGACAGCCTTTAGTTTACACCTTTATATCTATCATAGGTATGATTAAGTTTCTCTGCACTGAAATTCCCATTGCATATGACTACTGCTTTCTAGTAGCATGTGCTTCAGTAAGGCAATTCAGATGGTCCTACAACTTGAACTGTGAAGAACTGAATGTTAGAAGGAAATCTGAAGATGATAACTTGTGGAAGGACTAGCATCCTAGAACAGTATAAGGACTAATGTAATTTTAGAATAACATTCTAAAAGTTACAAAATATTGTGCTAATTCTGAAAACTACTAACAGAAGTCCTGATGCTGTATAGAAGAAAGATATTGACCAGTGTACCTAAATCAAATATTCATGTGCTTCAAGTGTATAAGCTAAAAATGTGTCCAAATGGATGACTTCAATTGCAAAGTATGTTAAAATTTCAGGCCTGTGTTTTAAATGTTTGGTTGTCAAAGGTTCAGTGCTTTGTATTCATTTGCATTCTCACACAGAAAACATTTTTTATTCAGTACTCCATTATAATTATAAATATGCATACTTTTAACCAATGTTTATATTGTCAAGTTCATGAAACTTGTCAGTTTAAGTGAAGAAGCACAAAACTAGTAGAGAAATACCTGGTAATATTTTGCCAAAGTTTTTAATCTAGGTCCAAGGCCTTTTCTATGCTATTCCTTAGGAAAATACCAATAGTTAAAATTTACTTAGAGGTGATATGAACTATAAGAAATATTTTACCATAAAGTTCTTAACATTTATGTCTAATAATGGGTGCTGATTCTAACCCAATCAATAGAGGGAACTCTTAAATCTGCCACCAGGGTTGGAATATCACTCCACAACATGCTAGCTATGTGAATATGGGCAAAGGACTATGACTTCAGTTTTCTCACATATAAAACAGAATAATAAAACTACTTATCTCAGTGAGCTGTAAGATTGACTAAGATAAAACACAAAAGAGACATTTAGCAAAGATGCCCGATGTGCTTGAGGTAATTTTAAAATTATTTGAAAACTGGGTTTACCACTGATAATGACCATTTGAGAAGAGATCCTCAGAATAGACCATCTTAAAACAAATGGTTAATTTGCCTGGAGACTACCTGAACATCATAAGCCCTATCTATCATAACTATTAGTTGCAAGCAGAGAGAGCTTCCCCATACTTCTACTCAGGGAGAATACCCTAGTCTTGAAATTCAGGGGACAAGGGGCCTATGATACTCATTTATTGTCTTTTAGTACATTTCAGAATGTTCCTTTTCTTAGGGATTTGAGGGGGGTCCTCAATGGTATTAAAATCCTAAAGTGGATGCCCAGGTCTTCCTAATGCTAAGACTCCATCTTCTCTAGAGAAATCCTCTTACTTGTATACTTGTCACAGAGGACTAAGACTGCCTACAACTATAAAATTGAAGGAAAAATACTTCACATGCTCCCAAATTTGAAATCTTTGAACATGTTTAAAAAGAAAGTAAAACTCAAAACTGAAATTACTGTATTCAAATAATTTATGGAAAGAGTCACATAAGTTTTACCTGAAGGGATCCATCAGCTGTTCTTCCTTTTGCCTCTCTTGGATTACGTGGGCGATTATCTGTTCGGGAGTGATCGTCGTTTCCTACAGGAGGATTTTCAAAAGGTTTAACAGTTACTGATTCTCAAGTGCTTAATGGAAGTTCTAATACCACGTCCTCTATGTAGACCAACCACAGAAACTAAAATGTAATTGATAGCCTCGTGATTCCAGTTACATAATTGTTAATAATCTTTTCTGTTACCAAGAAACAGAAGGTATTATATACAGCATAAACAGGTCAATCTCAGTTAAGAATCAAATGCTGGGCTGGGGATGTGGCTCAAGCGGTAGTGCGCTCGCCTGGCATGCGTGCGGCCCGGGTTCGATCCTCAGCACCACATACAAACAAAGATGTTGTGTCCGCCGAGAACTAAAAAATAAATATTAAAAATTCTCTCTCTCTCTCTCTCTCTCTCCCTCCCTCTCTCACTCTATCTTAAAAAAAAAAAGAGAGAGANTAAAAAAAAAAAAAAAAAAGGTTAACAGAAGCTTCCAGAGACGATTCAGGGGTAATCCAATACTCTTCCCAATTTAGAAGCCCACCAGAGTATCAACACCTTCCATTTTGTAAAACAAATAATTGAAAATTTGAAATGTTGGGCTTTGAAATATTTGAGATGTAATTTTGTAATTTATAAACAGTTACTGTTTGGGTTTTTATTTTTTTTTAAAAAACATATTTTATTAGCTATCTGAATTCAAACCTGAGTATGCCATATCTGTAAACAGCTGTTCTCCTTTAAACATCTGCTCTCTGGAGAAAAAGTTGTCTACAACAGTTCAGTGCAATACCTTAATAAACAAAAAATCTATAAAGAGAGCTTGTTATAAGATTTGGCCTGGGAACAGAGGAGAATGTACACATTTTGGTCACCTCTGAAAGGGCACTAATGAAGGCCACCATGACATCTATCTCAGGGAAGGGTCTCTTAGGGGGATGTGTTTGTCCGATGCTTGGCCCACAACCTTCCCTCCCACTCCCACTGAATTAACTGATCATTAATAAAGGAATACTTTGAAAACCTCAATATGCCTGAGGGGTTAATAGTGGAGGGGATAGGAGTGTGGGAAAAGAGCTCCATGGTGAAGTGAAATTCATTGGTAAAAAGAACGGAGTGTTGGGAGAGGGGTTAGGGGTTAGGTTCAAGGTTGGCCTTAGGAGTAGGTATCTCTCCCCGACTCCAGAATATCAACTCTACTACACCTCTCTCTCTCTCTCTCTCTCTCTCTCTCTTCCTCTGTTGGAGCTAATGACCAATTATAGCTTCACCATTATAGCTTCATTCCTGTGGATCTTGAAGGCTTTTCCATCTTAAAGAGTTCCTTTTTGAAATGCAAATATTTGTGAGATGGATTATACCTTACACCATCATTAGCAAGTAACATAGTAGATACACAGTTGAGCAAGAAAGACAGTAGGCACTGGTAGGTGGGGACCGGGTTCACTGAAAGGTACTGGGAAAGAAGATAGAAGCACGGACAGAAGAACTGGGAAGGCAAAGAGAAACTTCGCCTACTTCTTGACTGTGCCTAGGGCTGACATTGGCCATGCCACTCAAAATCACCTTATGAGTCACAGGATGCAGACCCCTGATTTACATAGTCCATCCAGCAAGTATGACCAGCACATGCCTGACAAAAAATGAGCCACAGTACACAAATGAAAAAAGTTTTGGCTATACAGTAATAAAATTAGGAGAGGTCTTAAGTCATCAACACACAAGGGCTTGAGTGGATTTATCCCCAATCAGAACATGGACAGAACTCAGAACTGCCCTGTTGAACTATGTGTGTCATTATTAGTTTTACTCTATGTCTCTTGAAACACAATTTGACCCACTGTGAATTGGAAACCATGTAGTGAGAAGTTGTTATAATGGGGTTCTAATGATATTAGAGATTAGCAGCTATTAGGTCTAGGAACAGATAAAGTTACTGAGTAAAATGCTTAGTTTGTACCTGAAGTATATCCAGGACCGCGTCTGCCGTGCCCCCTATTTCTGTAAGGTCTACTACCTCGACCCATTCCTTGACCATCCTCAGTCACATAGCCTTTTTCCTTATCTGTACGATTTGGTGGTGGTCTAGAACTAGCTCCAATCTGTCGCAACTGCTCATCAATTTGTAATCTCTCCAAACGCAACTGGTCTACTTCCTATTTAAAATATACAAGATAACAGTAAAAATAATTTGACATTTTTCTTAATAATATCTTTCTCCTTTTTATCAGATAAAAAATATACTGGAAATATTTAAATTTCAGTTCTAAATTTATAGTAAACACTGTTACACAAAATTATCAGGAAATTGGTCTCCTTAAAAAAGAAAATTACTATAGATAACAGGTTATTGATGTCCAGAATTAGAAATATAATAAAAACTCAGAATTAAAACTATACTGAATAAAATTTATGTTTATTTGATTTGGCACAATTATCCAATTATTCTATGGCTAAGGCACAAATATGTTATTTTTTTGGGACTTCTTGATGATAGGATATTGAATAAAGCAATATTAAACTATATAAATACAGATAAATGACATTTTAAAGTATAGCCATCTAATCTCAAAAAATCACACACTGTAAATTATCTTAATTAAAATAGATTTGCCAGTTAAGATCTCAATTTACAAATCACTGAGTTTGGGGCATCTTTTGCTTTAAAAGAACATATACTATTTTTGGATGTGATTATATAGTTAGGAACAATTATTTTCCATGAACTAAAAAATGCTGATATTCCTTATATAAAAGGGGAAAACACTTTAATAGCTGAACAAAACAGTTCAGTCCTACATTATTCCTTGAAAACCCCTTAAAGTCTACAACTCTACTACAACAAATACAACAAACAGTATATATTCAGATGATTAAAACATACAGCTGGGGTCTACTGACAGACCCTTATAAACAGTACTTCCAATAAGCTATAGTCTGTCAAATCCAGACAAAAACCTAATTTTAAACCCTTGTCCTTCCGATCTACCCATAAATATCTCATTTACTGGCTACAGGGAATCAGAACCATAACTACAGTAAGTACTGGGTGTTTCAGTCAAGTAGAAGTCATTGTAGAGACTGTCTATATAAAAAGTCACTGGAAAAACCCCTGAAAAGCTTAAGTTCCTAAAATATGGTGTGGTATCTGGAAAAGAAAAGTCAGTTAAGGATCACTTGTGCTCTAAACCACACAAGAGTAAAGGACAGAATGCAGCTGAGTGAGTGGCTGCCTCCAAAGGTACAATAATAGCTCCTGGAATGGATATACGGATCTTGCATAACAGAATGGTATTCCAGGGTAATACCACTGAGGCAAAACAGTCACCTTTTGGTGAGAGATGTCAGGCCCAATCAAAGGAAGATCTGGTGATAGAAAGAATGGAAACAGGACAGCTGCTGATAACCAACAAGTTATTCAATTGTGAAGAATAAATCAAAAGATCTGAGAGAGAACATTAGTCAAAAGAACAAGGGATTTGATACAGTGCAACCCTAACTGTCCAGGTCTTTATAATCATTTAAGCTAAGAAATGAAGAAAAACACATACAACAGATCACACACAAAACACACTGTTAACAACAATAACAGCAACAACAAAAAGCAAATCAAAAAGGTATCCTACCCATGCAAACCTTGCTGGATGAAACCTTCCCATTTTAAATTATTAACTGATCATCACTAAGAATGAACAAAATGCCCAGCTATTGCACTATTTCTTCCTTTCACTCTGATTTACATCTTATTGCTCTCTTTTTATTTAAGTCAGCAAAATAAATCTTATTAGGATAGTGCCATAAAAAATGGAAAGCTGGATTACTTTTTAAAGACCATTTAATACCAGCCGTGTTATAATTTTGATAAATAGAAGTACAAAGAAGAAATTATAAAAATTAGGTTAAGAGTACATTTCATTATATTATAGGCCAAAAGGAATTTCAAAAAGCATTTAGTTTAGGGAAATATCTTGCCTAAAGTCATATAGCTAGTTCTTAGTTAAAGAGAGACTAGAAGCAAATAGCTATATTGTCAATCCAGTGCTCTTTTCACTATACCTTGTAGCCGTTTGGTTCCTATCTCCCAGCTTGCAATCTAGAGGTAGAACTGTACAAACACTAACTAAAATGAGCAATTACAAGAAGACACAAATAGTTTGTATTTTGAAAAACAGAATAAAGAGAAAATATGAAGGGCCAACATTTAAACACAGTAGTTCATGAAATGCTGGAATTTCCTTGATAAATGACATAAAAGGGACAACAAAGGTGAGTGTTAGACACAAAATTTAGTGTGGAAAAAATCCACAAAAGCTAGAACGAATCAATTGGATTAAATGGCTAGATATAAGAATACCAAAATTGAGTGTAAGGGTTTAAGAGAATAGGCAGAAATACAGGAATTTATTGAGAATGGAATATTAGGTTCTTAAATTTACAATAAAAAAGTAAGTTGTGTTTTTAGAAGGAATATATTCAAATTAAACAAATTAAGTATTTTCTCTATTTTCTTTTACAAGGCCATACATTATTATGCACAGGCTAGAATGATTCCGAACTGCTGAAATATTTACTATAGTTTTTAAATTTTAGTGCAAAAGGATTGAAAGTTAAATTTTTCCTGTTCTCACAGCATATTAGCAATGTATAATAGAGTTGATGTTTAATACAAATAAAAGTATTTTCCAGAAAAATAAAATATTTTTTCTGTCCTCACCTTTAAGTAGTTCAGGTGATAATCCAAGAGAACAGTGGCATTAGCTATGCTATCCTTTGTTCCCACAAAAACAAATGGTACCATACCCTGAAAAATAAATTACAGCAATGAATGTATAAAATTAGTGATAACTGCTCTGGAAAAATACAAGTAATTACTAAATTCCTACCACAGGGTCTGGTAAACAATAGGTACATAAATGTTTGTTGAAAAGACAAATCAATATATAAAAACAAAAGTAGTTGATGTATTTTACACATCTATTTTGAATAAGGACAGATCAATATAGCAATTATTAAATGTTGGCAAAAAACACTGATATAATTCCAATATATGCAAGCTTTAACATGAGAAGTATAGACAAATGCTCTAATTCATTTACTACAAGTTTTACTAAATCAAATTCTTTAAGAAAATAATTCAAAACTAGATACCAGGATTTCAAAAGTAAAAAAAACAAACCTAAATTTTGTTGAGTTAACAGAGTACAATCAAAACAGGAACAAAAAGAATTAGGATATTGAAAAATGCACTGACAAACTGAGAGATAAAAAAGATACAGGCACATTCATGACCCAAATAGCAAGACCATATATATTTCAATAACATATTCTGAAAAATTTAGAAGGATGAATTACAGGGAAAATTTGCTTTTCTTTCTATGGATACCACTTTGATATTTATTAAATAAAATCATTAGCGGTTCCTTAGTTGTGGCATAGTTAAAACTATAGTTTACATGTCATTTATATGCCATCTTTCCATTTATTACTATATAAAACATTTTCTGTGGCTTGATTGTTTTCAAAATAATCAGTTTTGGTCTGCAAATTACTCCTTGCTAATATAGATGTTATAATGAAGGATTTAACACCCCTGTGTATCTGGAAATTTTTGTTGCTTTCAATTGTTTAAAATTATAAAAATGATTGATATCATCAACTTTCTAAATGTACATTTTCCTCATTTTGTATTAGATTTATAGACTATTTCCAGGGGTCATACAATGAGAATAAAGTACATGAACTTTTTTATATTTGAAAAATATTAATAAAATGTTCTTGCACTGTTACATGTATTGAAACTGTCATCAACAATGTGAGAAAAAATGTTTCACTGTATTCTCCTTTTGCTTTCCTTTCTAGGTTGATTGGATGGGTAAAAAATTATGATCCCTTCTATTGACTTCCCTCAATTACTAGTGAAAGTTATAATTTTTGCATACTTTATATAGTTGACTGTTAGATTGTAATATTCTATATTCTATAATAAAAGAGAACAGATTTTTAAAAAGCATAATCTAAATATTTATACTTCTGACTCATCACTATAAATGAGAAAATAAACTCTTTCTCATCACAAGCAATAGGGAATCCTAGGGGAGATTTGTAAAAAGCAGGGAATTATGACATACATTCAAAATTAAGAATATTTCAATATTTTGCTATTGAATACATATGGTTACTGATATCTATAAACGATTAAAGGAAAAGTATGATGGTAGCTTTGCTGTGAATATAACATAACTCTCTAGGCAAAGATAAAAGGTATGAGAAGCCAAGAAGCTATCCCTTGAGCAAAGCATTGGTCTTTCATAAGAGCATTCATTTGATAAGTGCTGCTACTGCTGGGATGGTTTTACCTGCTTGCATTCCGTATACAGCATCTAAAAGGTATGAATGGGCTGGCACAGGGTTTTTTCCCCTGTACATGAGCATGGCTGCTGATGAACAAAACTGAAGAATCAGAAAAACACCACTTTCAGACTGACATTCACCTAATAGGCAAGGAACTGCCTTCTGAGTAGCACTGGCCACCTAAAAAGGAGCCAATAAAAACTCCTGGTCTTCATACTGATTTGTTTTTGCACATGTAACATGTAAAGTATGGAATCATCAGGTCTATAAATCAGAATTCCTTTCTCAAAAACATCATTTTAACTCATGTTTTTTTTTTGCCACCTAACTTTGTTACACAGCTGTTAATTGTGTTTTCTAAAATCCCATGTAAGAGAATGCTACACCCTTCCCACACAATCACCAAAACCAGCTTTAAAATTCTGTGTTACAGATTTGGTTAGATTGACCTTGAAGAAAATCACTTAAAAATATTTTCTCTTACACCAGGTCCAAATTGTATTACTAACCAAAGGCTACTCTAATTTAAGCACCTATCCAGAGGACCTGAGTAAATTAAAAGAAAAAAATAAAGTAGAATGGTGGCCTTTAATAGAGATACCAGGAAAAAGTGATGACCTAATCTAGTATGAGAACTAGGCTTCCCAGCAGAGAGGAATAGCCAACCCACTTGAAATTACAGTTTTGTGCAAAATGACACTTGATTTTAATCTCTTCTGAGTTATAACATCTTTTCCAAAAACAGCTTTCCTAGGCCAGGTAGGGGGTGCTGCCCTCAAGGATCTATACAGTGTGGCTGAGGAGATCAACAAGTGGTTGAGGAGATCAACAAGGGGGTACTGCCCTCAAGGATCTATACAGTGTGGTTGAGGAGATCAACAAGTGAGATCACTTGTTGGTCTCCTCAACCACACTGTATAGATCTATGTTCTATGCTATGGTTTAACACAATAAAGCACAAAGAGAAAGCTTCTTGATGCATTCAGGGAAGGGGAACCACACTGTATAACACAATGAAGCACAAAGGGAAAGATTCTTGATGCATTCAGGGAAGGGGAACCTGAAGCAAGTACATAAGCAAAGAAATGAGTAAGGCCAAAGTGAGGTTGGAAATGGAGGAGAATGAGTGCTCTAGGAAGCATAAACACAAAGTTTTCTACTGCATATATCTAGAAGCAACAGAATATGATAATGTTCAAAGAATTCCAAGTACTTCAGTATGGCTCAAGCTTCTCTAGAGTACAAGGGAGAAGAGTGGTGACAGATGACACTGGATAAGTAACTGGCATGAAAGCCTTGAGCTTTGTCTGCAGGAAAATTAATACACATTCCCACAAATACTCCTTCACCAGCCCCCAACCAAGAATGATCATTTATAGTCTTTTTTAACAAGGGGAATAAACATTTAAAGTATAAACCTAAAATATATTTTTCAATGAGTGTCTTCCTACTTGCCAAAACTTGAGTTCAGGTTTCTGGAATTCCCTACTACAACTGATCAAACCACTAAATACCTAAAGAAGTGTAAGGATTGCAAGTGATATTACAAAAAACTCTTAACAAATGATATACAGAAGACTGGATGTAGGACTTAATTGTAGGACTTCTAAAACCCATTTCTAAATTGATAGCTTAGTTCAAATAGTGAAAATGAGTTTCTAATTGGTTTTTTTATCTTTAAAAATAGCTTAACCGAAGGCACATTTTGAGCTACAAGGCCTGCAAACTTAAAGGAGATAGAGCATGGAAAAAATAAAGTACAGCCTCAAAAGAAAAATGCAATCCTGTTATGTTTATGGTGTTAAGAGTTGTCGTTCTGAATAAACAGAGAAGTATGTATTACTTTGGTTTGTAGTATCTCATCAGTTCACTAGCAGATCTAAAAAAATAGAACATGAGTACTTCACCAGTCTAACCAGGAAAAAAAAATATTCAAAACACCAACAGTGACATCTGAATCAAAAAAAATTACTTTTAATGTTTTCCAAATTGACAAAATAATTCTTACCCTCTGGACTTTTGTACTGTTTGGTTGAGTAAAATGGGTGCTGTTTTCCTTTATATCTAAATGTTTTTTTTCTTCAGAGGGGTTAGGTCCAACCCTTGAATTATTGGAAGGTAGGGAATTTGGTGGCATAATTTCCTTAAAAACAGGCACAAAACACAAAAGATAAAAAGAACCATTTTTAAGACTTGTTAACTCCATAACTGTATAAATGATTGTTTTTAGGAATGTAACTTATAGAGTACTTTGGTATATAAACATCATGCACTAAAAAACTGCAAAGGATTTAACTAAAAGAACCTTTCACAAAAAGTGGGTAGATGTGTGAAATTTGACACTTGGAGGTGACAGTATCTTAAAGAGTACTACTGCACAGAAGGGTATAACCTCTTTTCCCTCACCCCATACAAACACTTCAAATGTTGCTACCAAAAGGCATATATTCGGGAAAATAAAAGTGAAAGTTATAAAAAAGAGTTATATAAAATTTAAAGATAAAAAAACTATAAGTACACATAATCCTGAAACTAAAAAAAAAATGTCAAAGGTGGAACTTTTGTTTTTGTCAGCAACATTAACATTTGAAAATGCTTTACAAAGCATTTTCACACATTATCTCATTAAGTTGTCATTAATGCCAAACCCAGTGATGTATGTTTCATATTAAAAAATTTGTAACTAACCATTTTAAAAATTAGAAAATAAGATTTACATAAGTTAAGATGACTAATCTGAAGTCACAGCATTAGACAACAGATAGAGGCCATCATGTACAACTATACCGTTAGTTATATCAGGCATGTTGGATGATCAAAATATCTACAGTCACATATACATATGTGACAGAGAGGTCTAAGTTAGTATGTCAGCTAAAAAATAGAAGACTTTTACTTTTATTAGACAACCAGAAACATGAAATATAACATACCTCTTCCTGTGGGACATTTTTCTCATTTTCGGCCTCAATTCTCACCCTCACAACTCCTGACTTGTCCACAATCTCCTGAATCAGTTTTCCATTTTTTCCTATTACTTTACCTAAGTAAGAAATGAATAATTCATTTTTGGTTTTAAAAACACACCTTAGTCCCTCTGAGCACACTCTCCTGTAAATTATACACACACACACACACACACACACATAGAATTGTAAGATTCAAACAGAGGCCCCTGTTGTGACAGTTAAATTAGTTTTCTCCTTGATTAGGTCATCATAACTTAAATGCCTTTGGTCAGGTACTACAGTTGATTAATACTTGTGAACTGATTGGGTAATTCAAACTTCTAAGGAAGTCCAAAGATAGTCTATTGCTTTGCATACGTAGGAGGTTATGTACAATTTAGGAGGTTATGTACAATTTAAACTTGCTGGTAGTGTGGTGCTTTATTATTCTGCAAAGTTCTACAAAAGGAATTAAGGAAAGAATAATTGTAAATATCCATGCTCAACTGACAATTTTGATTCTTATCTACATGTGATTTAAATCTGCCTCTTTATCCATTCATTCTCATTTTTAGAATTTTATAAAAGATAATCTAAGTTTAAAAGTGGCTTATGCAGGTATACATAGATCTAAAAGGAATACAATCTCTCACGCCAGTCTGTTAAAATATTATTCCTGGGTAGTAGTCAAAAAATCATAGAATAAAAGATCAAGGTAGCACAATGAAAATCATAATGAAAAGCAAAAGTTTAAAACCTGTGTAAGTACCCTTCACTAAAAAAACAGAGTTCAAGTACTAGTAATAAATAGGCACTGGATTCTTTCCCTCATTTTAGAAATTCCAGCCACATACATCACTGGGACATAACTGCTTTCAGAGCCATCATCACATATTAGTGTAAAGCAAGACATTACAAATATAATAACTACTAATTCTAGAAATCTGTGTGTGAGCTGTATCTTATTTCAAGGGTTCAGCAAGGTATCCATCACATGCTTGCCCCACTAGCTTTTCTGAAGCAAAACTGAGGAAAAACATGTAAGCCAAAATTTGCTTTGAGCCAATCCTAGATAAGAACTCAGTAAAGATTTCCTCACAGAAGGATCCTGTGGCTCTTGTAATTAGAGCACAACTTTGACATTTTTGCTGTGTGTAGCTGCATGAGAGCCTTTGGTCCACTCAGTGGTCAGGAAACAGAACAGATGCCATTAAATTAGAACACCTGACCTAGGATCTTTTGACAATTATTTCTGGTCCTATTCAAATAAAAAGGAGAAGAGTAGGGACAGTGAAGCTACCTGAATGGAGTTTCCCATAGTTTGTTTGGGTACTGGGAATTGAACCCAGGAATGCTCTACCTACCACTACATTCCCTACTTCTTTTTAATTCTTCTTATTTTTTTTTTTTTAATTTTGAGACAGGGTCTTGTTAAGTTGTGGAATCTGGCCTTGAATTTGCAATCCTCCTGCCTCAGCCTTCAGAATCACTTGGATAACAGGTTGTGCCACTCTACCCAGCCCACAGTTTCTTTTTATTTATAATAGCTATATTTTCATGAATCAATGCTGGTTTAAATAAAAGTCTAAATGAGTTAGCAAAAAAGAAAAATGAGATTTTAGCATGTTTCTATTAAGATAATATCTTGACTATCCTAAGTATTGTACAAGTTTAACACAGCTGAATAATTAAACAAATTCATTGTCAAAGCCAGGGAAGAACAAGAAAATTTTAAGAAAAGGAAATCATTATACACACTAAAGAGAGTTTGAGAAAAATAGATAATAAATCATATTGTGAGACCTAACGAAACTCTTGTAATATTGATTATGACATCTCCCCTAAAGATTGCCTTGCCTAATCTTATGTAAAAATGCTTTCTTAAAGTCCCCAGCATTGCCAGTTTTGTAGAAGCCCTCTCAAAAACAGAATACTCTCACTTTACTAAATAGAAACACAACACAACAAAAAACAGGATGATTTACTTCACAAGGCTTTCTGGTAAAAGATACTTTCAGAGATCCTCTTCTTTCCAGTTAAGACTATAGGTAGAATCTACTTTTATTTAATAACAAATTATGAAATTCAATATTAAACAATTATTTTAAATCCCAACAGATAATTGACTACAATTCTGCTTTACTGAAATGAGGTTGTTTTGAATAAGGTAAAGGAAATTGAATTGAGTCCACTATAATGCCCAGAACTGCACTAGGTACTTTATATGTACACATATACATACTGTAAGGTGGATATTTTATACTTATTTGATAGGTGAGGAGAGAAGACTCAAGGAAGCTAAAGACTAAAATCCAGAGCCAACCCCTATACCCAAGCACCTTCCCCTACCATCATGCCTTCTCTAAAACAATGTTTTATGAGACATATAAGCATCATCAATTTGATATTTTTTTAAAAAACGAATACTATATTTTCATAAGATTTGCCAAATTTACAATATTTCTTATTTAAAATTTTAAGTACTTGCTTAACAAGCTATAAAGAAGAAAATAAATATCATTTACAATCTCACCATCCTGAGATATTCACTTCACCCTGTGCTATACATACATTTTCTACACAACTGGTATGTGAATTACCTCAATAACATTACACATTCATGTTCTTTAATTTGTCTGTAGTATATAACTGAGCTATTAATTCTGCATTATTTCACTAGTATTTGTACTTTATCTTTAAGCTGATTTTCTGTGGGAGAAAAATACCATTACTAGTGTTTTTTAATGACACTAAAGATGTTTAAAACTCTATGCTGATAAAAAGCAAGCTATATAGTTCTGAAACTATGTCCACAAAATGCATAAGTCGTCCTTGTTTTCTTTTTAAACTTTCCCAAGAAGTTGCATTACCTCCTACAGCAATCATGATTTCAAGGTTAAAAGATTAAACATGTACAGGCAATAGGTCTCAATCTTACTTACAAATTAAAATCATATTTAATTTCCTTGATAAAATTACACCTGTTTTTGATATGTTATACTAAAAATACCTGCAGCATTTGGGAGGGTTGGTGAAATGTTCTTAGGTATTTGCTGACACTCATGATGGTGATGGTCATCGAACAGTACTCAAAAGTTAAAATAAGAAGTTACCAGTAACTTTGCAGAAAGTCCCAGAGACATTTAGTTACTTCTGGCTTAAAAACGTACTAGATTTAAGAAACTTGCATTCAGATTGTCAAGTTGAGATAATTAAAATTAATGCTATATTTTATAGTCCTCTTAGGGAAATCAAATACCTATCTACTATGAATTATAAAGATACCAACTATCATTCATTAAAAAAAAAACAGTCAATTTTAAGATAGAGACACTATACAGTGAGAAGTCTGGTTTTAACTACCAAAGCAATCTCCTTTGCATACATTCTGATAATATAATCTGAGTATGATACCCAGTAAACACTTTCTCAACATGGTAGCAACAGACCATATTTCAAAGACTGCAATTCAATTAAGTGATACTCCGGAGTGAGGAAAAATTGGATTCTATTGGTATAAAAATTGTTTACCTGAATTTTATTTTTGTGGTGCATGTTAATGGTTATTTCTAACTCACCTACTAAGTTTCTTGGAACTTGTATGACATCTTCAGCAAATTCAAGAAAGCTTCTAGCCTTTTTCACTGCATCCTGATCCTAATAAAAAGGGGGAAAGTTTCAAGACAAAATGATCAACCAGCAGCAACACTGATTTGGGGCAGGGGGCTAGTTAGTAAAATATTTACCTCTCCATAAATATGAAACGTGCAGGTATCTTCATCTAGATCAATAGCAGTGACCCCAGGTACTTTTCTAGCTTGCTGAATATTAGCACCATGAGTACCAATTGCTAGACCCATCAGATCTTCTCGTACAATAAACTGTTCATGAAACCTTGAGGCAAGCTGCCTTGAACTCTGAAGAGAAATACACATCTGATGAATACGCTTTATCAACTATTAAGACAACTGTATTTAGGTCAGCCATGTAAATTATCTTGACCCTGTATATTAGGGGCCTATAAATTAGTTTCAGTTGAAAATTAATTTTAGAAAAGATTTCCCACAGCATAAGTACTTTTTAGGTTATTACTGAAGGTCTATGCCATTTGATATTAAAGGAAAGAGCTTGTCGACAATTTTCCAAGGTAACTTTTGAAAACCTATTTGCAAGGCTGCCTTAGTTAACCAATATCAACAATTCAGAAATTAAGAAGCAGATCAAATGTTCCCAAATAAACACCAGCTCACTGGATCTGACAGACTCAATATTGTTTAGGCAAAACACTGAAAATGTCATCTTTATAGAACATTTTATTTTTACTTAAGGATATTATTTTTTTTTCCCTGGAAATAGTACATATTTAGGACTTAGTATCACTAGGTACTGTGTTCTAAACATCCCTCTCTTTAAATGATGGCATCAAAAGAACATATTCCATTTTCTCCAAACCTAAGAAAAGGAATTTTAAGACTTGCTGTCATAGAAGTTAAATTGATTACAGCATGCCAAAGATTTAAAACTTATCTCACATATGCATCTGAAACCTAAAATTAGAGCAGAGTCTGTAAGACCTTATGATCTGGATCCACAAGTATAATGAGCTCTTTCAAATATATTCAGTAATGACAAAACTAAATTCCACTGATACCCCAAACTTGAGGATAATCACTGTCTTTTAAATAGTATATAAAATTTTAATGTTTAGTTCTAGCATGCCATTAATGCAAACCAAACGTATTAGTGGCTCATGTTGAAAATGGGAATTTCTTATAGGAATATGTGAATCTCTTTAATATTAGTAGTGAAGGAAGATAGGCATGCACACTAGTTCTCATTATTCAACACACCTGATAATTGAATGAATATACCTAAATGTAAATAATTTTATAAGTACAATTTCCATTTTTTTAGATTAGAGTAGTAAAATTCATTAAATATTTCTAGGACTTTCCAAGAAGTCATGCTTTTTGAGTACGGGTTCATTAACCTGGTTCCTTCTTTTCACTGATGATTCACTGATAAATGGTAAGCCAAAGATTAAGAAGAGGCATATGCGTGTATTTTATAATACTCATAATAAAAGTAAGAAGGCTGCTCTGGCCCATAAATTATAAGACAATCACTAAAGAAACCACAAAATTGTGAACACAGGGACATCGAGAAAGAATGAGAAAAACAAAACAAAACACAACCAATCAAAAGACCTCCATGGCCATAAGGAAAACAAAGTAAAATTTTCCTCTCTTGCTATCAGTTCAGTAATCACACATCAAGTTGGAATGTAGCAAATTTCGTAGGGTTTTACAAGAATATAGCCTTGACTACCTTCTCTCCAAAACTTCAGTTTGGAACTTCTTTTTTTTTTTAAATATTTCAACTGATGCTTTCCCCCTGATGAAATGAATAATGATAAGGAAATCTGGATTTTGACAGTAATCTACTTGAGTTGGCACACTGAACCATAATCCATTTAGTTTCTATGGTAATGGATGGAAATACTAGACTGTTATCAATGAAAATAAATGTATGATGATGGAAATTATAGAATTAATAAAAGTAGATAAAATGCACCTTAAGAGACGAAATAGTAAGTAAGGGAAATAGCCTCTGGCAGGAATCTGAAGACAGGAGTTTTAAAGAATGACAACCAATTAGAATGAAGAAGTTCTATACCCTTTTAAACAGAGATAAACATACATAATGAAAGGAATATGATTAGATATTTTAATAATTTCTAGTACTTTAATGATAACATGTTATATGGAAGAAGCATTACCTCATTTTATTAGCAGCTTTGACAAACTTACAGTAAAAGTGCATTGACCAGAAGTCCCATCAAATATATGAACTGCTTAATTTTGAAACATCAGGCAAGAAAACTTTACTATGATTATGATTCATACAATTTAGCTTTCTAAGCTAAAATGAATTATTAAGAAATACTAAATGAATGACAAGCTGCCCATATTCAAGTTTTGGAATTGTACATTTTACTCAAGGTAGCCTTACAAGTAGTGCTAGGAAAAGTGACATACCTCCAGCTGCTTACTAGCTTCTTCATTTCTCAGTATCAGAGACAACTTAGTGCGCAGACTTCGAAAGTGCATGTCAATCAACATATGTGCTCGCTTTGAAGTGACTTCATTGATGGACTAAATGATTAAGTTAACAACGTTATTATCAAAGCAAATTCCCCAAATGAAACAAACCAAAAATAGACAACTTGGAAACACTCACCAAAATGACAAGCTGATAATTTTCTGGATCATAAGTTACAGAGAAGGCACCAACTGCCTTTTTAAAGTCCTTATGTGCCGATTCTTTGGCACACCTAGAAATAAAAAGAAACCCATTGTTGAGTGATTACTAACTACTGGCAAAAATATATTCAGATTTATACTTAGGATAATAATGGATTCGTATTAAATTTTATTTATGCAAAATACATTATATCCATTTAAAAGATTAGTTCCTTTGTTGTGTATCTTGAAACAGTCAAATCAAGCACTTGATTTTATAAAAAAAAAGAAAAAAAAGAAACATTTATGTTCTAAAGGAATTACTTGTGGGTTTAGATTATCAAAGGAAACATATTTAGGGGAACCACTCTTCTCTGTAGGCTTCCCAATTTTGGTTACATATAAGTCAGTAGATTCCTTGAGTCAATATTTGAAAATTTATGGGGATAGCTATTGGGTATCTAATTTTGTTTTGGTTTTCCTTTAAAACAGATGATAAATTTGAAGGAAAGAAAAAAAGAAAAAGAAGTATGAATGAGAAGGCAGAAAATTTACATATAAATACAACCTCTAGAATAAAAAAAGGATTTCTATGTATTCTGATCTGCAATTTATCTGAGTTGCAGTATGTCCAAATCAAACTTACTATATGCCCTTGATAAAATTTTGAAAAAGTAATCTTTTATCTGAAGTCTTTAGCCATTACTCCATATCAAATATTATAAACATATCTTCAATCTTTTTTAACCCTGCTTAGAGCATTTATTTAAAAATATTTTAGCTAAAGGGGAAAAATCTGGAGAAACTTTCATAGTCTAGAATTTGATTTGTCAAAATCGTAATATTTATTTTTATTAGTTCTGAAATCTTGAAATTTACAAAAATGTTAGTTTATTTTACAAAACAAATATATGTTATGTACATTAGTTATGTATCTTGCCAACTAAGTTTACAAGCACCAAGTCTGGCTGTGATTATATAACTAGAAGAAACAAAATAAGTTCTTTTCAAATTATTTTTCAGACCAAACCATCTTTTGCCAAAGCTTACTGAACTTAAAAATTGACTTGTACTATTTTAAAATTTATATTCTTTTAAATTCACTGCATATCATCTGCATGTTCTCACCATTTCTTGTGTATAAACTTACATTTGTCTTAAGTCTTCTGGCACCTCAAGTTTGATCTTATGGAAAGTATCTTTTGTAGCAGGTTTGTTTGGATTAACCGATCGTAGACGCTCAATCGTGACAATTTCATTGTATGTAGCATCACATGCTGCATATTCTATCACATAAAACTGAGAAATACATAAAATCATTCCTTCTCACAGTTTTTTTTAAATCAAGAGCAAAAACTTATATACCTATTGAATTATTTTCAAAATTAATTCTTTACAGAAAAAATCAATAAACTTAAATATACTGAACATATAGTGAAAACATTATAGAAAAGTGACACAAATTTGGTATTAATTCAAATACAAATTCAAACTGAAATGTAGTGTCTGGGTTTAGAGAAGTATAAGAAAAAAATTTAAATTAGCATTTTCCTACCTCACCCTTTATCATCCTCACTTTAGCTAACCACCAACAGCAAGGCTCTTTTTCATTTGCTCTGGAATAAACCTACACAAAAATTGCAACACAGAATATTTATGATTAACATAATATAAAAATTTATACATTATCAGACATTGAGGAAATTTTCTTAAAATGCCTGTCATTCAAATCATATGCCATATGCTTTCAAACAAATTGTATCCTTGTCTCTACCCTGAGCTACACAAAGATACATAATCAGAAACTACCTGAGATTGCCTGGGAGCTCCCTATTAAAAGCAGTTCACCTAGTTCTCTGTTCTACTTCAGTAATACTCAGTACTCTGAACAGGTATGCTTAAGAAAGGCTGATTGTTCATAAACGTGGGCACTTTCCTTAGCTACCTAGTGAACTACAAAAATGTATCTAAAATGTACAAACTTGATTTTGTTTTATTCAGATAAGCAACTAAAGTAATCAGAAGTTACTGACTCTGGCCTACTGCCTTGTCACTAACGGGTAAGATCACTAACTGACCAACCACTCAGCCCACTAGGGATACCACCCTGTCCTTCTTGTTTTCTGGGGACTAAATGGACAGATCCTTGGTTACTGTTGGGACTCCTGCCTCCTCTCCACTAAAAAGGACAAATCCACGCTGGCAATCTTCTGGATATCACATTCCTGCTCTCTCACACACTGTGGACCAGTTCTTCTAACCGATCTCTCTGGTGACCACTTCAAAGTTCACTTACGATGTGCAGCATGGAACCTTTGGTGAAGACACTAGCAAATCATGGTTAATAGGAAAAGAAACAATACAATATATATGTTGAGAGATAGAAATACTCAGAAGCAGAAAGTAGAAGCAGGGAGGACAAGAGGGGTAGAGAGGAAAGGCCCCAAGAGGAGAGAGAGGTACCGAATCTAAGGTTGACAAGCAGGTCAAGGCTCAAACTTGTCTCCCTTTTACAACTAGAGTTAATGGTTATATAACTCAACGTACCTTTCCTTCTGGCCTCCACTGCTCTCTAGACTCTGCTCTAGCCAAAGAAATAACCTGAACTGTTACGTAATACAGTGAGGTTATCCTAGCAACAGCATCTCAATGACTTCCACATGTCATGTGACTACAGAGAAAAACAAAAAGGTCCACTTTACCCCTTCAGCAAACACTATTATGAGTACTACTGATACAGACAGACCAAAAGACTTGGCCCTTGTTTTCAGAGAGCTTGTAATCTTCTGGGTAAGTAGACAGTGAAAAGTCTTGAAATATAGATAACATTTCTGTTCCCTATTATGATCCCTTGCAAAACCAAGCCCCATTGCTTATACCTAGCAAGTATTCAGAACATGTTTGGTAAATAAATAATACTTTATTTATATTTTTAAATTATAGAAAACAAACCAGGCCTGGACATCGAGACCTTCCCTAATTACTCTCTAAAGTAGCAGTCCTGCCCCTATATTACCTTTCATCTCGGCTTTTTTTTCCTTCATGACTTTCACTTGCCATGATAATAGCTATCCTCATTAGAATGTGACCTTAACAAAGGCAGAGACTCTGTCTTATTTTGTTGAACCTTTGGTACCTAGAGTAGAAAATAAGAATTCAAGTACAAGGACCTAGTACCATTTTGCCTTACCTCTACATATGTGTACTTAGTTGCTTTCTTCATATTTTAAATACACATGAAGTTACAGTTACTAATAAGGCATTATGCTAAGTGTTATGCAGAAAAAAGAGAAGTAGCTCACAATGAAATATGAAAGGGTAGGAAGGAAATGGATGATGCTACACAAATTAACACAAAAGAGATTATAAGTGCCTTAAATACAAAACCAATTTCTAATGAACAGAGAATCATAAACACAATGATTCTGATCATGCGCTAAATCTCCATAGCAACTCTTGGTCAAACAGCTCAATGGCAGATGACCAGGTTGTTCACAGTATATTCTATGAAAAAGATTTTATCCATATGTATCAACTGAGAGCTGTAGGTTTTTAAAAAATACATCAGGAAAATTCACTGCTACAGAAATAAATTTCAGGTCACCGCTCTATTAAACAGAATGATTTGTTTTGTTTGTAAAATAAATTTTCCTAATACATTTTGCTTAAAACAGGGATACAGTTATAAATAAACATTATTTAAATAAAAATTCACATATGGAAGGAAAGGGAAAAGTACTAATGGGCAAAAGAACTTGGGGCAGTGACTTTTAAAGACATTCCCTGAGAGGGGCTAGAGATGTTGGCTCAGTGCTAGAGCACTGACCTAGCATGTGTGAAGCCTTGAGTTCAATCCCCAGCACTTAAAAAAAAAAAAAGACATTCCCCGAGTTCTACTGAAATAGACAACCTTAAGCATTGTATAATTTTATATTATTTAAAATCATTATTAAGAAGGGCCAGTCAAAAGCACATATCTACCTCAGTTATGAAACTCAAGTTATGAAACTCAAGGCAGCTTAAATAGTGCATAAAGCAAGGTAGAGATAGATATATAAAAAGTGAAGGCAAATTAAATACACAACTCCTTCCATACTTAATGCTATGGCAGGGGGAACTCACCTCAACTTCATCACTTTCATTTATATCTTTATTATAACCTACAGGTGGTGGGAATCTCACATCATGGAATGGAATCTGTCTCTCTGGCTGCCAGCTGAAAATAAACAAACATGTAATTATTTAACATGCTTTTGGTGTGTAAATCTAACAGTGACCTCACTGCCATTAATTTTTGATTAAGTGTAACCCTCGATTTCTAGTTTAAAGAAACAAATGCTTTTAAAATGACCAGTTTTGGCTGAGTATAATGGCAATATAGACACATTTCAACAAAGTCTGCATGCAGCATAGCAGCCTAGTACTTCCACTTGGAATATTTCTCTAAACACAACAGATCAACAATTTATTTTCAAAAAAAGTCTTTCTTCAATAATTTCAACTTCTATGAGTTTTAAATATTAAGGACATAACAAAATTTCTTTTGAGGCTTAAATTAAATGTTAGTATCAATAACTGTTAGTAATATCATCAACATACTTGTACTTGCAAAGGAATTTTAACCACATTCCAATAATCAAAGAAACTGCCCTCTAATTCCCAAGCAAAATGGGGCAGTCAGCACATTAGCAATTCACAACTCACTTTTCCCCCTTTAAATTTTAGATCCCACGAGGCGGTCAATTCCATGGGTAGCTGGCTGCTGATCAGAATGACGTATCAGCATGCACTGGGTTGGTGGGGGTCTCCTAAACCACAGAAACCCGATGGAGATAGCCTATAGGAGTTCAATTAAGTTGTCTATGTTTTGTAATTTAAAATGATAAGGAAAACTTTGAAAGATACCAACTTATTCTTTCATACCCAAAAAGATTATAAATTATTAAAAGAAAATTTGTAAAACACTGGAGGATTCAACTGCTGGAGCAGTCACTTCTGGGTTCTTTCTGGGGTGTCTCATCAGCAAATATTACAATTTGTTCTATGTCTAAAGTCTACGTTATGTTAAGGGGCTTTCTTAGTAAAATCCTAATGAGGAAAGTGCTGATTTTTTTTAAAAGGATATAAGAGGGCAAGTGATTAAGTCAGAATTTGTAGACATCTGAATAGCACTGATATTAGCAGAACCCTCCCCCTGACTTATTACACACACTTGAAAACTATAGAAACTTTTTAAAAAAGAGTCTTTACTTGAGAAAAGCCTTTTTATACAAACTGAAAATTAGTGGCTTTAACATGTTACAAAATCATTAGTAAATTTGTAATGCATGTAATAATGCAAAATATAATTTTCTTGGTTCCAATGAAGGAAAATTATTTAAATTCTTAAGTGTATAGTGATAAAAATTCAAATTCATTATTTAAAAATGTGAAATATGGAAGGTAAAAACAAAGCACCTAAAACAATCTGGTATAATAGTAAAGCAGTGTTTCTTTATGACTGACAGGAAAGAAAGAATAAATCTCAACTAAAGTTCTTTGAAACACTGTTCAAACATTCTCCAAGAAGACAAAGAAAAACTGATGCTCTACTTCAAATTCTCTGGACTACAGACACAGCTTGAAGAGATACTTTTATGCAGATGTGATACAGGAGATAAATAATTAGGAGGGGAACAGAATAATTTTATATTTACAGTAGAAATCTGGTTGAAAAATCAAAGAGAACTGATCTGATAAATTAATGTATAAACTAGACACATTTTGACATAAATGGAGGTAATGAGTATTTGCTTAATACTGTAAATTACAGACAACAAGAGAAACTAACTCTCCTATTATGGCAAACAGTGATAACCTAGTAAAGGGATAAGAGTATAACTGCAAGAAAAAAATTACTCTCCAAGTTATCAAACATTCCTCCATTAGAGGTATGATAATATTGTCGCCTACTATATAACCAGATACTCAAAAAAAGAAAAGTGGCAAATGCTGAAACTTTGGGATTTAGGTATGCAAAGAAAAAGACATTCTATTATTCAAACTTGTATTGTGGACTGAGATTACCAGGGAACAGGTTTGGATATTCTCAACCCTTTTACTTCCATCTCTCTAAATGTGTCTCAGGCATCTAAGGATACTACTACTTTGTCCTGCTACTAACTAAAGAACCAACTTACAATCTAATTACAAGAGTTGCTAGACACTAAATGCAGACTTGCACTTAATTTTTTAGAGCATGTTTTTATTTATTGTTCAGTACATCTGGGTCATGTACTACATTTTAGCAGATTTATTGAGAAAAGTGTCATAAACCATATAATCCACCAATTTCAGTGTACAATTTAGTGGCTTACAGTATGTTCACATATATGCACAATCATTACTAGTAATTTTAGAACATTTTCATCATCTCAGACAAGTACTAAGCAGGCACTAATCAACTTTCTGTCTCTACATATTTGTAGCCTGCTTTTGATATACTATTACTTCTCTTAGTACATAAAAACCCAAACTTCTAACTGTTGGTCGTTTATCAGTATTCAGCAAAATCCCAAAACTGTGGCCCCACTTACACTTTAGTTTATAGCTACTTCTTTTTTTTTTTTTTTTTGGTACTGGGGATTGAACCCAGGGCCTCATGCATGTGAAGCAAGTACTCTACCAACTGAGCTATATCCCCAGCCCCTATAGCTACTTCAGTATATTGAACAATTACTATGAAAATAGCCTTTGTTAGTATTCAAAAAATGTGTCAAAAGACTTGTCTCCCCCAATAAAATGTTAACATCTATACTTTAGTACAACTAATATTTCCAGATAAATATCTTTATTTTCTGATCTAACTAAAGAATGCAGAAAATATCTTATTATTATTGATTATAAATATATGAAGGTAATGGTAAATATGACTGTTTCTGATAAAATATACTAGCCAACTAAAAACATTAGTTTTAGATTTAATGTTACAAAACCCAGATGATTTTGTGGCCAATATCCATAAATCCCTTCATTTTCATCTTTTACAAAAATTACAAATATTCCTATTTACTAATACAGAAGATTCTGGTTTCTTTTTCAGTCAAAGGGACTAAATCAAGCATCAAGATTATACGATAGGGAGCTCCTAAGTCATTAACAAGAACAGTCATCCCACTGATTTAACAGTTGTTCAGGAACTTCTTGGTCAGTAATATGAAAAACATTCAGACTAGACTTGAATTTTAAAGATAAAAAGCAAACAGAGAAATCATCATAAAATATTACATGATCTGAACATTAAAACTATATATTAAGACACTTACTTGTTTTCAAATGCAACTGTTATTGAATCTTCATGAACATCCTTTACAAATGCCTGTAAAAAAACACAATTAACTCAAGACCATTTTTAGTTAAATTTTAGAGATACTAAACATTCTATGCTGAAGAATAAAACGGAGCATTGAGGAACAAGTTTGTTTTTGAGGTTTATTCATCCATTTATCACGTCTATATTGCCACCTACTATATGGTATACTCTAGGAATAGAAACAGTTAAAACACTAAACAAGAAAAATTGCTCCACAGAGGTCAGAATCTCATAAGAGAGTTAAGTACAATGAAAATTACAATGTGGTGGTGAGTATAAAGCTGGAGGTACACTTTGGGATAGTATTATTCAAAATTAAGAAACTTGTTCCAGGGGCTGGGGTTGTGGCTCAGCAGTAGAGTGCTTGCCCCGCACGTGTGAGACCCTGGGTTCGATCCTCAGCATCATATAAAACTTGTTCCAGAGCCATATGTCAGCCAGCATAGATGTGTTGCAGTCTATGAACAAATGCTATTTCCTTCCTATTGACCTTCGCCTCTTTTCACCTAGTTATCTTCTATTGATTTTTCAGGTTTCAATACAGATGCCCCTTTCTATGAAAACCTAGAAGACTAGGTTAAATCCCTATCCTCTGCTTTCTCAGCATTCTGTGCTTATCCCTACTATAAGCTTACTCCACTATATTATTGTTCATTTTCTCACTAACAGTAATATTGGGTGTTTTGGGGTCTTATTTACTTATACTATGGACTGAACCTAGGGGTGCTTTACCAATGAATACATCTCCTTTCTTCTTCTTCCCTTTTTTGACAAGGTCTTGCTAAGTTGCTGAGGCTGGCCTCCAACTTGCTATCCTCCTGCCTCAGCCTCACAGAGTTGCTGGGATCGCAGGCATATGCCACCATGCCACCAGGTCTTATTTTATTTAGTTATTTTCCAGAGTGCCTAGTATTAACTCAATGATTACTTACTAGGTACTAGGCAGATAATTGCCTAAGAAGTTGCTCTGCCAGCCCTGGGAAAAATTGTGTGTGGTGTTGGTGGTGGTAGATTGATAAGGGAAACTTACTGAAAGAGGTCAGGTTTCTACTAAACCTCAAAGAATAAGGGAAGAATTAGCTAACCAAGGGAATGTAGGATGCAGAAGCATTCTACCAGGTCAAAGAGGCAGAAAGAACAAAAGCTCAGATTATGAGAAACAGCTTTAAATGTGTTAGAAATAAATTCTTTATCAACAAGGAAGTCAAGAAAACTCAATGGGGAAAGAATAAGTGTTTTCAATAAGTGGTGTTGAGAAATTGGATATCCATGCAAAACAATAAACTTTGAACTTTACCTCACACCACATAGAAAAATCAACTAAAATACATCAGATACCTAAATGTAAGGGCTAATGCTATGAAATTCTAAGGGAAAAACAGTAAATCCTTGTGATTTGAGATATTAGATATCCATATTGGTTATCGGAAAGAAGATTGGTTTGGATTAAGACCATTCTTCAATGTGTGTATTCTCAGTAACTGGCACAATTTCTAGCATATAGTGGGCATCTTATAAATGTCTTGATAAACAAATATGTCTTCAAAAGTCTGATGCAAAAGGATTCTTTAAAATATGAAACTCCCCTTAATATCAAATTAAAGCATGTGAGTCAAACATTAACTAACAGTTACTAAGAAAAAACTATGGAAGCTGAGTCAAGACCATGGAAAATACTGATATGGAAGCAATTTATAAACAGAGACACTAAAGTTTGGCAATAATTTCAGGATGAATAAAAATAAAGTTATGTTTAAAAGAAAGTTTCCTTGTAAGAAAGATAAGGGTGGACTACAATGGCATCTCTGTGTTCTACAATACCTAAGGTAGGTAAATTATTAAATTATTTTTAGGTTAGGTGTGGTATATATCCTTTTAGTTGCTGGTTTAAAGGGGAAGAAATCCACATTTTCTTCCCATCATTCTGATCTTGCCTTTTTTCTTCTTCTTCTTCTGGTACCAGGGATTGAACCCAGGGACACTTAACTACAGAGTACATCTTTTGTTTTTTAATATTTTATTTAGAAACAGGGTCTCCCTGAGTTGTTTAGGGCTCACTAAGTTGCCAAGGCTGGCTTTGAACTCAAGATCCTCCTGCCTCAGCCTTCTGGGCCTCTGGGATTACAGGCATGCACCACTGAGCCTGGCTGATCTTGCTTATTTTTCCTCAACTATAATTAAATTACCAACATTTTCTACAGCATATTTTGAAAATTATGGGCATGATATTTTGGAATACACCAGATTTTTCATAATAGTACATGACCTAGTGCTCTAAAAGGTTGTTTGCCTATTACTTCAGCAAAAACGTGGCTTGATACTGAGTTAGAGATACAGGAGTTGGTCACTCAGGCTCTAACATTTTATAAAGTATGTTATAAAAATTATGGTGAAAGGGGAAGATCCCCCAGCCTCCATTTCTTCCTTGTCTTTACATGACAGCTAACACCAAATTAACAATCTACATTTGGAAGATGGTGTTAGACCACTGACTAAAGTTAAGACTCAGCTGGGCATCATGGCACATGCTTATAATCCCAGCTTCTCAGAAGGAAGAGGCAGGAGGATCATGAGTTCAAGGCCAGCCTTGTGAACTTAAGACTGGCCCTGTCTCAAAATAAAATGAAAAGGTCTGGGGATGTAGCTCAGTGGTAAAGAGTCCTGGATTCAGTCCCAAGCATCAATAAAATAAATAAAGTTAGGATTCCTGTTAGATGACTGATCCCTTATTTCCTACAAAGGGCCACTGCTTCTGTCTCCATTCTTGTCTAAAGTTCTATAATGTTTGCAAGTTCTGGCAGTAATTAACATTTGTTCTTTATTTTTATTTAATTGATTTTATTTTTTTAAATACACGACAGCAGAATGCATTACAATTCTTATTACACATATAGAGCAAAGTTTTTATATCTTTGTATATAAAGTATGTTCATGCCAACTCATGTCTTTATTTTTTTTTTAATTTATTTTTTTATTGGTTGTTCAAAACATTATAAAGCTCTTGACATATCATATTTCATACATTAGATTCAAGTTGGTTATGAACTCCCAATTTTACCCCAAATACAGATTGCAGAATCACATCGGTTACACATCCACATTTTTACATAATGCCATATTAGTAACTGTTGTATTCTGCTACCTTTCCTATCCTCTACTATCCCCCCTCCCCTCCCCTCCCATCTTCTCTCTCTACCCCATCCACTGTAATTCATTTCTCTCCTTGTTTATTTTCCCATTCCCCTCACAACCTCTTATATGTAATTTTGTATAACAATGAGGGTCTCCCTCCATTACCATGCAATTTCCCTTTTCTCTCCCTTTCCCTCCCACCTCATGTATCTGTTTAATGTTAATCTTTTCTTCCTGCTCTTCCTCNGACCTGAACAGACACTTCTCAGAGGAGGATATACAATCAATCAACAAGTACATGAAAAAATGCTCACCATCTCTAGCAGTCAGAGAAATGCAAATCAAAACCACCCTAAGATACCATCTCAGTCCAGTAAGATTGGCAGCCATTATGAAGTCAAACAACAAGTGCTGGAGAGGATGTGGGGAAAAGGGTACTCTTGTACATTGCTGGTGGGACTGCAAACTGGTGCGGCCAATCTGGAAAGCAGTATGGAGATTCCTGGGAAAGCTGGGAATGGAACCACCATTTGACCCAGCTATTGCCCTTCTTGGACTATTCCCTGAAGACCTTAAAAGAGCGTACTACAGGGATACTGCTACATCGATGTTCATAGCAGCACAATTCACAATTGCTAGACTGTGGAACCAACCCAGATGCCCTTCAATAGATGAATGGATAAAAAAAACATTTGTTCTTTACTGTAAATTATATGCTAAAAATGGTAAATCCTGTTGTCAGAAAACAGAACCTTGTTACAGCTGGGTGAAACACTATTCTCAGTAAGTCAAGTGACTTCCAAGTACTGCTGCCCTTGTCTAAATCTGTGCAATCATTATAGTTACAGGTTATGTGTTATTTACATTAAAATTAATTAAAATTTAAATCATTCTCCCATTCACTCTTGCCACATTTCAAGTGCTCAATAGTAACATAAGGCTCAATGGGTGCTACAGTGGAGAGCAATGACTTAAAACATTTAATGCTGTTGATTTTTCAGACCCATCAAAGAAGTCCTTTAGTCAGATTTAGATTTATTAGTACATTGCTCTTTGCTTATTTTCCCTTATTTGCCTAAAATTTATTGCCCAGTTTAATCATACTTATTCACCACACTGCCTATTTCCTAAAATCAAATATTCCCTCAAAGGAGGAAGATCACGAGTATTGACTATTAAAAAAAAAAGAAAGAAAGGAAAAAAGCTTTTATGGACTCTGAATGCAATTCCGGATGTACAGTGTCAAAAATGGTTTGAGTAATCATCACAGCCAAGAGGCCTGCTGCCTTTGAGTTAATGAGGCTTATCTGTATATAGATATTTGCATGATTGTTTCAAAATCAGTCATTTCTAGTCAATGTTTGCATATTAAATGAATACAGAAGGCATGTAATACCTTCTGGTTGCTGCTTTAATAAGTAGAATAAAAGAAACTGATCAGTAGTCTCTAGCCTGTGTGTGTGTGTGCAAGCACACAAACACACACACACACCAAGGACAAGTATATCCTGTGAGTGTAAATGTTTCACTAAAGCATCACTCCAAGAGTTCCATATCTTTCTACATTTCCTCATACTTTCTCCAACAACTCTCGTTTTGTCCCTGCCCTCTCATACCCGCTCCAGCATCCACACTCATAGTCTTGTTCTCTAGCTGCCTCCAGAGCACTATCATCCCACCTACCAACTTGAAAACTACATTTTGCTGTGGTCACTACCTATCAGGCAAAGTTTGTAGAGAAGACAAGCTAAGGAAGATTCCCGTGAGGCTTCCAAAAGGTGGCAAATTTCATGAGAAAAATATGATTCTTTCTTATTTGTCCTGATCAAAAGATAACACAGATATAGATAAAACAGTATTAAATGAAAGCACAAAGGGAGTTTGACTATATTGTATGAAAGCTAGGGTTGTAACTGGGGTTACTGAACACAGTTAACCTAGGTTCAAAATATTAGCTCTGAATCTAACCTAGGTTCAAAGTATTAGCTAGCTCTACCACATTATAGCTGTGGTAATCTCCAATAAGTGATCTCCAATCATGAGCAGATTCCTCATTTGCAAGTTAGGAACTGGACCAGCCTAAAATTGTTATGAGTAATAACATCATACACATAGGTGACAATAAATGATAACAGGAAGAGAGGCATATTTCAAAGATGCAGAACCATAAATGTTTTGGATTTGCAAAAGTAACCTTTCAAGAAAAGTACACATTTTAAAAAAGGCTTTCATGGGGCTGCAAAACCAGGAGCCCCTGTCTATGACCACAGATGTCATAGTCACTCAACAGTTTTCCTTAGAAGTTATGACTTAGTCACTCAATCATAGCATAAGCCATGATTGGTGATATGGGAAAGTAAGTAAGTCTGAAAAAGAAGGATTTTAAAATTTGGATAGAAAAGGAAAAGGATATTTCCACAAAGACACTGAACACTAAAAGTTTATATTTAGATTTTGAAGGAAAAAAAAGTAATGAAGATCTTTGGGATTTGAAAAAAGTGATAAAATACATTTAAAAACTGATACAGGTTTTTGACCAGAGGAATAAGTAGAAAATTTAAATCACTGATCCTGGGATCCCTGATTTACTGACAACTGAGCCAAAGAGGCAATCACAAAACCATACTTATAAAAGTGTGTAATGACTAGAGGTATCCAACTCAAACATTACATTACTGGGACTGAAGAATGAAAGTGAGAAAACCCATCTGTATTTGGGTAAACTCTTCGTTCTCCTATTATACCTCATACCTCTTAACTTGGTAAACTATCTTACAAATAGGAGTCACTGGTCACAAAAAAGATTAATGTATAAAGAAGTTTCCAGGTAAATCCCACCACTAAACACAAGTACTACATATCAGTAGGTTTCTACTAACGACAGCACATGCAGTCTTAAAAAATTGTTTTTAGAGAAAACAAGATTGTAAAATATCCCTCCTAGAGTTGGAGAGGATAGGAACACATGAAATGGGACAAAATAAGACTCCAACCCAAGGCTTCAAATATAAAGTGAGTTGTCACTTTGTATCCCTTTGTATATGGGCAGTAACAATGTAAAGAAACTTAACAGAAAGGGAAAAATACAATAATCCTCATCAACATTCCTTCCAACCATAGCACATGCCCAGAATACTTCATATGGGCAATTCCCATAAATTCTGAGAAAACTATGATTCTTTCTTATTTGTCCTGATCAAAAGATAACACAGATATAGATAAAACAGTATTAAATGAATTAGTAATTTTCCCTGTGTTTTAATTTTTGCATACTTCAGTTTTATGAGCTCCCAGTGTAAGTAACAAAAGCAAATGTCCTGGCAGGGCCAAAGAATTCTAACTTTATCTTTCCTTAATAGGCATTCAAATGAAGAATTACAGTATAATATGTAAAGATGCAAGAGTTAATAAATGGAACATTTTCTAATATCTTGTTTCACAGTAGAAAATGGCAACATAACCATACAATTGTAGTTATAGGATGCTAAGGTACTGTTACAGTAACAAATACAAAGATTACAATGAAATTGAAAACTGGGCAGGAAATCAAATCCAATTAATTTTTTTTAAGACTTGTCTTTAAGAAGTCAAATGACCGATTTCAAATCCCAGATCTGAGCCTGAAGAACTCTGACATTTATTAGTAAATTACTTATCTAACTTCTATATACACCATTATCTAAAAAGTGAGACCAACAGTATATCTCATGATTCTGGGGAAGGAATTAATAAATGGAAAAAGGTAAAGCACCTAGTACAGTGTCTGGTGCCTTGCAAACACTCAGCACCTGTTACCTATTATCATAATTATGATGCTAATCATCTCAGGAAACAGATTCCCATGTTGGGCAGGAATGAGAACTTCAAGTCCTAGACCATGGAATTTTGCATTTAATTAATAATTTTGAGGTTATCAAGAGTATGAAATTGGAAAATATGCCATTCAAAGGGGGGAAAGATGATGAATCCATGAATACAAACACTAAAAAGAGTATGTGGATTTTTAAGGATAAAATGTGGTTGACTTAATAATTCACTTCCTCAAAGTGCAGAATTACACATGTATGCAAAGTTAGCTGGGAAGAACTCAGAGAAAACATGAATGCAAGTTTATCTGCATTTTATGGAAGTGTGTAAATTTATAAATTTTATGCAAGTTAATTTGTAATAAAACTGATTTATAGCAGGCAATGTAGCTAAAACATGTAAGACCACCAATGTCTATAAACATTTCCTCTTGACTGTACATTTTATATTTATTAGTTGCTAGATATAGTAATAATTCTCAGGAAATTAAAATCTGTCTTTAGATACCAAACTTAAAAAATAAGATATATTAAAGTACAATCTGTAATTACAATTACAAATTAACATAATGACACCATATTACATTAATGAATAGATACTAGCCACTATACTTTCAATTTATCCATCTTTAGTAATTTTCATACTAATGCATAAAACCTAGAAATATTTCTTAAGTATACATGCAGTGCCTTCATATTGGGATGACATGCATCCTACATCTAAAATGGATTCACTCTGAACACATCAAAACTCTTAATCCAAAGAAAACCATATTTGGAGCAGATGGCCCTAGAATAAAGACTGTATTTTAACATTATTATTCGCTTAGGAAATGCTTTGTAAAGATTTTATGAGGTACAAGGCAATGTTTCTTCATATCTTAAATAAAATACCCACAGGGCTCTATAAGTAGTACTTGTGACCAACACTTTCCAAGTTAAAAGAAATATGTAAGCATTAAAGTAGTCACGCTGGTTGTTACTAAGTCTAACTTTTAAGTTTTCATAATAAATACCAAAGGCAAAAATGAAAAGTGAACAGAGCTGTTTCAATCTTAGGGTTTAGGCTTCTTGATTTTTGTTAATTCTGAATTTTGAGCTTTAGTCAGTTTTTCAGAAAGAAATCATTCCTAGCACTTATTTTATTTAGTTTATACTGCATGTGCTCAGGAGAGACAGCACTATACTTTGGAATATGGTACTTTTGTCTTTTGTCAAAGTCTGAATTCATTTGTTATGAAGCTGTTTGACTTGTTTAGTTTTTGAAGGCTATTCTATCAATTTGTTGAACAAAGTTCCCATTTTACTCCATAATTGTAATATTTCTCCATAGAAGTTCATTTTTAAAAATTGTTCTTTACTTCCCATCTTTCCCGTCCACATCACCAGAAAGGCAACTCAATCTACAGCAATTTTCTAAGTCAGATGACTATTTAAAACTTTTTCATTATAGAAAATATTCTTCCATCAATACAGATCTTTGGAGGTTTTCTTAAAAATCAACCGTAATTAAATAAAACATAACAGCACTTTTTCTACATACATTTGTTTGAGAATTAAATTTTCTGTCATGGAATCAAAGGTCAACCATTCTTTTTCATCCACCTTCAAATTAAGTAACTTGCTTTAAGCATGTGAGAGAGAAAAAAGCAAAAAGAGAGGATATTTCTTATATTCCAGTCAGTCACTTTGCAAGCAAAATCACCACAGCAAGTTGTCTTCTAAAGCAAACCAGCTTCACCTTTTAGTAAGATTGGCATCTAAACTATCATAGATTAGAATACCGCTTAACTTTAGTCCCTGCTCATAAATTATAGTTAATGCCAAATCTCTAGTGACCAAAACTACCAATCTAGGACCCAGAATGCTTCTACACAAAGTCACTCTAGTAAACTGAAATGAAAATTTTGACTGCAGAGTCAAATGAAACAATTCTACATTGGTAAGTTTAAGAGCATAAATGTGGAGGGTTTTTATTTTATTTTTTTCGAGAAGGTCTTACCTTTTTGCTGAAAGTATGGAACTGTTTGCATACTTTACTTTTTCATGAAATATAGTTTTCTCCAATGTCCCCATAAAATTGACAAGCACAAAATATATATTGAAGTCACATATTGTCCTATAGCCAAACATGCTCTACTGGAAACATTTTTCTATACGTTTGTAAATTGTGTTTCACAATGGAAATAGCTATTTTTCATGATTCCTTCCACGTGCATCTTCTGTTGCCAACAAAGTGTAGTAAGGTTGGATATTACTTACAGAAGTTACATTCAAGAGGAGAAGAGAATTTATAGATTACTAGATCTACAGGAAGAAGGTACAAATGTATGCACTATGGCTACATCCAAATATTTAAAAATTTAAGATATTAGTTGATATTCAATGAACTAAAAAAATGCAGTAAACTTACAAATGCCTATTTAAAACCACAACTAATACAGGCCACCGCAACTCTACAGAATCAAAGAGAATAAAAATCAAGTTCTTGAGAACAAAAAAATATTTCCAAACATCCCCTAGTAAAATTCCCTAGTAGTTATGCACTCCTAGTTAATTTCCTGAAGTTTCGTGGCATATATTCAGGTCTTTGAGGACTTAAATACAAAGAATTCTTTTAAGTAGCAAAGTTGCTAATGTTTTTAGGCGCTGAAGCATCTGGATTCCTGAATTTATCCCCATTTATAGAAAGGGAGGGGGTCCAGGAATATTCCCGATGGCCAACTTCTTTAATGCATCGCTCAGATATCTTAAGGTCTTCCTGAAACTTTTAGGTCTAAAATTTTCTCTGAAATTCACAAAGACAGGGCCACCAAAAAACAGTTGCCATTGTGATATGGTGCTGACTACTGCTTCTTACTACTCTTTCTCCACACCCCTCGTCCAGAACAGGGGCGCTCTCCCAAGTCCCAAAGCTGGGCCAGAACACTGGATCCAAAGGAGACCTGAAACCCTCTTGGCGAGGCAGGAGGCAGCCCCGATGGAGCGCCCCCAGCTCCTCCACAACTACCCACACGTCAGGCCCGGATACCGCCGACAGAGTACATTTGGGAAAGAAGGAAAAAGCGTTTCCTGTCACTTAGAACCCATTCTGGCCCTTCCCGCCGGGATCTCGTTTGTACCTGCCGCCGGCCCTCGCCCATTTCTTTCCCTGGCCGGGCTTGGCCTCAGAAGGGCTCCCTCTTCTCCTTGCTTCTTTCTCATCCCGGTAGGCTCCAGGGCCTCTAATCGGAGACTGAGCGGAGCTCCAGGGGCTTCCTACAGGCCCTAAGTCTAGTCCTTCCCTCCCAAACAACATCCCGCCGAGTGCGTCCTGGACACCGGGAGCAGCGCTCCGAAAGAGGGCCCCAGGCCTGCCTTCTTGGAGACACCGAGAAGAAAAGGGAGGGAAGGCAGGACGAAGATGGGGCCTGCCCTGGAGCCAAGTACCTTGTAGAAAGCGCCATTGGAGCCCCGCACCTCCACCACCAGCTCCTCCATCTTCTCTTCAGCCTTGTTCGCGCCGGGAGCCCGCCCCCGAGAGGTGGGCAGCGGGCGCTCA
>NW_026000272.1:4140493-4204950 GCF_001458135.2 Marmota marmota marmota
GTGTGTGTGTGTGTGTGTGTGTGTGTGTTGGGGGGGAGCATTGGCTTTCAAATCACTAAGGTAAATACCAACCAAAGTGACTGTTGGGTCATATATCAAAACTAAATTTGGATTTTTTTAAAATGTCAAATGCTCTTCCAAAGTGGCTGCATCATTTTGCATTCCCACCAGCAATGATTGAGATTTCCTATTGCTCTACATCCTTACCAGATTTTGGTATTTCAGTGTTTTGGATTTTGGCCATTCTAACTGGTATGTAGTAGAATCTGATTGTTGCTTTAATTTATCATTTGCTAATGCATATGACATTGGGTATCATTTTATGTGCTTATTTCCATCTGCATATCTTCTTTGATAAGGTATGTGCTCAGATCTTCTGCCCATTTTAAAATTAGGTTGTCTTCTTTATGAGTTTTAATAATTCTTTTTATGTTTTAGATACCAGATCTTTACCAGATATGTGTTTTGCAAGTATTTTCTCTTAGTCATTGTATCGTTTTTTTCTCCTAATTAATAGTATCTTTTACAGAGTAAAAAGTTAAAAATTAAATTGAATGTTTAAAAAATCAATTAAAAGTTAAATACTTTTGATATTGTTCCCAAAAAGTCATTATCAAACCTAATTTCACCTAGAATTTCTTTGTTAACTTCTAGAAGTTTTATTGTTTTGTGTTTTACATTTAGGCCTATGATTTATTTTGAGTAATTTTTGTGAGATGTATAAAGTCTGTGTCTAGATTTTTGTTTGTTTGTTTATAAATGTATGTCCAAGTATACCAGCGCCAATTGTTAGAAAGCCATAGTTTCTTGATTGAATTGTCTGCTTTTTTGACAATTATCAGTTGGCTATATATATGTGGGTCTAATGTTAGCCTGTTTTGTTTCATTGACCTATTTGTTCTTTCATTAGTACCATACTGTCTTGATTACTATGACTTTTATAGTAAATCTTGAAGTCAGATATTGTCTGTCTTTTATCTTTGTTCTTTAAAATATGTGTTGGCTCTTCTGAGATGTATGACTTTCTATATAAACTACAGTGAAAGGCTGGGGTTGTGGCTCAGTGATACAGCACTTGTCTAGCACATGTGAGGCACAGGGTTCAATCCTTAGCACCACATAAAGAAATAAACAAATAAAATAAGGCATTGTGTCCATCTAAAATTAAAAATGTTTTTATTTTAAAATTTCAGAAATTCAAGTTAATTTTTGTAATTGCTTTTATTTTTTAAAATACATGTCAGCGGAATGCATCACAATTCTATAGTACATAATTTTTCATATCTCTGTATATAACATATGTTCACACGAATTCATGTCTTCATATATGTACTTTGGATAATGATATCCATCACATTCCACCATCATTGCTAATCCCCTGCCCCCTCCCTTCCCCTTACACCCCTCTGCCCTAGCTAGAGTTTGTCTATTCCTCCCATGCTCCCTCTCCCTACCCTACTATGAGTCAGTCTCCTTATATCAGAGAAAAAATTCACCATTTGTTCCTTTTTTTGGTGGGGGGATTGGCTAACTTCACTTAGCATTGTCTTCTCCAGCTGCATCCATTTACCTGCAAATGCCATGATTTTATTCTCTTTTATTGCTGAGTAAAATTCCATTGTGTATATATGCCACATTTTTAAAATCTATTCATCTACTGAAGGACGTTTAGATTGGTTCCACAGTTTAGCTATTGTGAATTGTGCTGCTATAAACATTGATGCGGCTGAGTCCATGTAGTATGCTGTTTTTAAGTCCTTTGGGTATAGACTGAGGAGAGGGATAGCTGAGTCAAATGGTGGTTCCATTCCAAGTTTTCCGAGGAATCTCCATACTGCTTTCCATATTGGCTGCACCAGTTTGCAGTCCCACTAGCAGTGTGTGAGTGTGCCTTTTTCCTCACATCCTTGCCAATACTTATTGTTGTTTGTCTTCATAATACTTGCCATTCTGACTGGAGTGAGATGAAATCTTAGAATGGTTTTGGTTTGCATTTCTCTAATTGCTAGAGATGGTGAACATTTTTTTATATATTTGTTAATTGATTGAATATCCTGTTGTGAGAAGTGTCTGTTCAGGTCCTCAGCCCATTTATTGATTGGGTTATTTGATTTTTTGTTGTTTAGCTTTTTTTTCTTACCCTAGAGATTAGTGCTCTATCTGATGTTTGAGGGGTAAAGATTTGCTCCCAAGATGTCAGCTCTCTATTCACCTCACAGTTTGTTTCTTTTGCTGAGAAGAAACTTTTTAATTTGAATCCATCCCATTTATTGATTCTTGGTTTTAATTCTTGTGCCATAGGAGTCTTGTTAAGGAAGTTGGGGCCTAATCCCACATGATGGAGATTAGGGCCTACTTTGTCTTCTATTAGATGCAGAGTCTCTGGTTTAATTCCTAGGTCCTTGATCCACTTTGAGTTGAGTTTTGTGCATAGTAAGAGATAGGGGTTTAATTTCATTTTGTTGCATATGGATTTCCAGTTTTCTCAGCACCATTTGTTGAAGAGTCACAATCGGTTAGTGTGCGGTACTTATACAACTAAAAATAAATTTTTAAAAAAACACAACCTAATTGGTCAATATCTACTAAATAATTTCCTGTAATTTTGATTGGGATTGCATTGAATCTATAGATCAAATTGCAAAGAAGCAATATCTTAGCAATACTGAGTCTTATTTGTGAGCATGGTATATTTCTCAATTTGTTTAGATATTTTATTTCTTCCATCAAAATTTTATAGTTTTTCTCGTATAGACATAAAAAAATGCTTAGTGATATTTGTGCCTAAATATTTTGGGGTTTGATGTTGATGTAAATGGTATTTTGGTTCTTTTTCCTAACAAAAGGGCATTTTTTTAACCAGCATCTTATTTTAAATGCTTCATATTATGATGAGTCAGTAGTGCTTACAAAAAGAAGAGGGCTTACAGGGAAAAGTATCAAAATAAGGCATAGCCTTTTATTGTCACAGGTCAGTATTAAGCAGTAGTGTTCTTCCTGGAAGGTACAAGTTGGACATCTGATTACCCAAAAGTTTAAGATGTGGCTCTGAAGATAATATCAAATGACCAGGATAGTGAACTTGGGATGGATTCCCTTAACTAGAATCAATGGCAATGAATTAGTGACAATGTTAAGTCTAGATTACAGTACTCTGGTGTCCAGTCATCCTCTATTGTTCATAGGTAAATCTGTACAGGCACTGTGCAAAACATGGGAGGGCTGGCCCTCTGGTTTGGAGTGCATATTAAAAAACACAGGCACATAGCCTAGAAACCAAACTTTATATGAACTAACAAAAATAATCATTTTGAAAATAACAGTAGGTAAGCTGGATAATATAGCAGGTTCTAAGTCAAAAGTCTTGAAGAGGTTTCCTGAACAGCAGGTTTGAGTTTCGCTAGTTCTTCAGTAAGAGATGCTCCATATTATGATGATATGATGATGATGGCGATGATATGATGATGATCAGAATGCTGATTCCTATTGCCCACATCTTGCAATTCTTCCACCAATATTTTCTCTTAAACTTGGCAGCACTTGTCTCAAATTGAGACGCTCCTGCCTGCAATGCATCTGCATGGTCATCTAGCTCAGAGAGCTTCCAGTCTTTTTCTAACACGTTGTCCATATTGACTCTCATTATGTCAACAACCTCATCTACTTGAGTTTGTGTCTGCTGAATTCTCCAATTACTGCCAGTGGCAGCACTGGAACCTGCAGGCACAGCTTCAGACATTTTGGCAGCGGGTGAGGGTCCGGTATAGTGTTTTTAAACTTAAATTCCAATCACTGATACATAAATCTTCCTCTAACCACTGCTTTTGCTGCATTCCACAAATTTTGTATTTTTTCCGTTTAGTTCAAAAATATGTTTAATATATCTCAAAACTTCTCCTTTGGCCCATCTATTATTTAGTTTTCTGTTTAATCTCCAACTGTCTGGGGAGAGTTTTCAGTTATATTTCTATGTTTTAAAATTTCTCACTTAATTTCTTTGTGGTCTCTGAAAATATACTGTTTGATTACCATTCTGTTAATTTGGTTGGAAGGGGGGTACCAGGGATGGAACTTAGAGGCACACAGCCACTGAGCCACATCTCCAGCCCTATTTTATATTTTATTTAGAGACAGGGTCTCACTGAGTTGCTTAGCACCTTGCTTTTGCTGAGGCTGGGTTTGAACTCACAATCCTCCTGTCTCAGCCTCCTGAGTTGCTAGGCTATTCTTCTAATTTTTAAGTTGTATTTTATGAAAAAAAAATATGGTCTATGTTAGTGAATATTTTATATGAACTTGGGAAAAATGTGTATTCTGTCATTGCTGGATGAATTAATTCAGTTAGATTGACTCAATTGATGGAGGCTGTTCAGTTCAATCATATCTTTATTCATTTTCTATTTTTATTTTATTGGTTCTTTTTAGTTTTTTTTTTCTGTAGCTAGATCTATCATTTACTAACAGAGAGGTATTGAACTCTTCAACATAAGAATGAATTTGAGCCAGGTATGGTGGCACACACCTGTAATCCCAGTGGCTCATGAGGCTGAAGCAGACAGGTCACAAATTCAAAGCCAGTCTCAGCAACCTAATGAGGCAATAATCAATTTAGTGGGAGCCTGCCTCAAACTGTGAAAAAATACAAAAAGGCTGGGATTGTGGCTCAGTGGTTAAGAGCCTCTGGGTTTAATCACGGATATCAAAAAATAAATATAAAAAAAAAGGAATGAATTTTTTGGGTCTTCCTTTTTAAGCCATTCTTATAGTCCCCGTCTTTTAATCCATGTATTTAGACCATTCTCATTTATAGTAATAATAAATAAAGTTAGATCAATATCTACCATGTATATAACTTTTTATTTATCTTACTTCTTTGTTTCCTTTTTTGCTTTTTCTGCTTTTAATTGAATATTTTAAATCATTCTATTTTCTATTTATGTGTCTAGATAATAGAGGTTTCTCTAGATTTTGCAATATATATTTGTATCTAATTTAATTCCACCTTGAAATGACATCATTGTTAGAACAAATACCATATTACAGAGTATTTCCAATTCATACCTCCTGTCTCTCATAACTTTGCTGTCAGTCATTTCACCTCCTAGTATAATATAATCATCCAAATACACTGTTGCCATTAGTTTGGTGTAGTTACTCTGTATCTATTAGGTAAAGAAAAGTAAGAGTTTTTAATGTTCACTCATTCCTTATTGAAAATTCTTCCTTTATTTAGATAGATTTGAAATTTTTATCTGTCATTTCCCTTCTCTCTGAAGAATTTCTTTTAACTTTTCTTTTGAGGCAGATCTACTGATAATAAGTTCTCTTACCTTCACCTGAGACAGTACTTTCTTTTTCTTTCTTTCTTTTCTTTTTTTTGAGACAGTACTTTCTTACTTTTGAAAGACAATTTCACAAGATAGAGAATTTTAGGGATTTTTTTTCTTTCTTCAAGTATCAATTTAAGTATTTCATTCCAGCCTCCTCTTGCTTACTCGGTTTCTGATGAGCTATCTTTGTTCCTCTATTAATAAATTTCTCCTCTCTTCTGGCTTCTTTCAAGTTTTTGTCTTCATATTTCTTCACTTTAAACATGATGTCACTAGGTGTGGACCTTTTTTACTTTTTTTGGTATTTATCTTCTGAGCTTCATGGGTCGGTCTATGGTTTGGTGTTTGTCATTAATTTTGGAAAATTCTCAGACTTAATTACTTCAAGGATTTCTACTGCTCCTTTTTTGCCTTCTGGTATTCTTATTGTGCATATTGTATATACCCTTTGTAAATGTGCCATGGTTATTGGATATTTTGTTTTTTCCCCCATTATGTTTAATTTTTGAATTTCAGTTTGGGAAGTTTATATTGTTAGCCAAATACACTATACTAATGAGCCCATCAAAGAAATTCTTCATTTTTTTACAGTGTGTGTTTGTTTGTATCCTTACTTTTTATACCATTATTTATTTATTTTTATTTACTTACTTACTAATTTACTTATTCTTATGTGATGCTGAGGATTGAACCCACTGCCCCACACATACTAGGCAAGCACCCTACCATTGAGTCACAACCCCAGCCTTATATCATTTCTTTTTTATTCTTTCTTGGAGAGTCCCTCTCTCTGCTAACATTACCCATTTGTTCTGGCAGGTTGTCTATTTTTTCCATTAGAATCCCTAACATATTAATTATAGTTATTTTAAATTCCCTGTTCAATAATTTCAAAAGCAATGTCATATTAATCTGGAGTCTATGCTTGCTTTGTCTCTTCAGACTTTATTTATTTTTTTCTTGCTTTTTAGCATGCAATTTTTTCTTGAAAGTCAAGCATGATATATTGGGTAATAGGAACTGAGGTGATTAAGCTTTTACTTTGAGGTTGTATGTTAATCTGGCTAGGAGCTGGACTGTGTTTAATGTTTGTAGCATCTGTGGGCACCAGATGCTTCAGTTTCACTTAGTGTCCTTATTTTTGTTGCCTTTGCTATCCTTGGGTTTCCGTCTTACATGGTTTCTTCCCCTCCTCCTCTGGAAACCAGAATGGGAGTTTTTCTCCAGTCTTCACTGTGAAAACCTGGTGGGGTTCCTGGAGACAAAACCCATGAAAATGTAGCCCTATCACCCAGGCTCCCCCACCAAGAATTTTTAACTCTTAGTCCACAACCTCACACAAGTCATCAAAACTAATGTTTAAGTTTTTCTACCACGAATTGGCTCCAGCATCTTCTGCTTCAGGTAATCTGATTTGTGTTCTGATTTTCTGTTTTCAGCTGTCTCTAGATTTTGGGCTGGTGGTTTGTCCTGTGAACTAAAATCTCTAGGTCTAAAAAAATACATTGATTTTTTCAATGTTTTTCTTGTTATGAGCATGGGAGAAACAACTTAAAAGCTCTCCACGTGTCAGAGCTTGATATTTGACATGTGAGTTGGAATTTTCTTTGTAGCTTAGGGTTGAGTGCCAGGGCTCATATTCATAGCCCCAACAAGTTTCATTTTACCAAAGAGTAAAAGTATTAATCTTAAAGGTGTCTGTGTATCTATTTCATTATAAGATAATTTATTATTTTCTCTTTATTCATTGAGGACAGGTAAACATGTAGTCAGTGGCAGACACTGAGTTACCTGAGTCAACTCCCACACCCAGCCTCATTTTCTTTTACCTAAGAGACTAGAAAATGTAAATGTGCATGTTTCCAACCAACTCTGCAGTAAGAATGGCTGAATAACTTTTTTTTTTTCCAAATAAGATGTAAATAAAAATCGACTGCAAAGTTTCTGGAAAGTTTTTGCTTTTTTTCTTTGATATATGAGTCAAACTTGGCTTATGGTACCTCTTCCCCTGTTATGCTTGTTTTCATCATGGAAATGATGCCCAAAGGTAGGGAAATTTTGAGGATGGGGCCAAGAGAATTACCATAGCATCACTGAAGTTTTGCCAACAGCCACTTACCAGCAGACTTCTTGGGTGAAAAAATAAACTTTTGTTTGAGCCTTCCTAAGCTGCCTTTCCTGTAACCTGCAGCCCATATGCATTTCAGACTCATGAAATACCTAATCTATATGGAATCTGAGGTACAAAACCAAGAAATCAGACTAATACTAGGAAAATCAGAAGTAACCTCGGCTAGAATGGAAGACTCATGCTGAGGCCCATCTAGTGAAAGAACTAAAGCAGAGATTAGTCTAAACAGTTGTTGAAATCCCAAGGACTAGAGGTTTGCTTATTGCTACTTGTTATCCACATGGCACATGAGATGTGGAAGGGCTATTGATTGTAAATTCAAATTTGCCAGCAGCTTGATGTTTCTGGGCTTCAGTTTCCATATCCACATAATGGGGATAAAAGTGTGTTCCTCATTAGAGTGTTGTGCCTGAACACAATAAGTATATTTTTCTCATCCTTTTTGGTCTCTCAGAGATTATTTAAAGTGGTTATTAAGGCTGTTTACTGCTTATGCTGGGTCACGATGCATTGAAAGTGTGACTCTGTTTGTCAATATTGTTACATTTGATTACATTCCACTTAAACCTGACAAATATTTACTTACATAAAGAGTTCATACTATTTATTATTCTCACATAACAAAAACTCTGGAGACAGGAAGTGAGGAGCTGGTATGGATACTCCTTCTGCTTCTAACTCATACTCCTTGCTGTTCTCATATTCCCACGTTGATTGTTCCTTCTCCAGGCCTTGAGGTTACATTTTATGCAGGAAAACTGGGGAAGAACAGGGTGCAAAAAGCACACGCCAGCTGCTCCTTTTTTTGTAAATGAAGAAAATAACTGTCTCTAACAGAAGCCCATCTAGTAGACTTTTGTTTACATTTTATTAGTTAGAATAATGTTACATGGCCACACATAATGGCAAGAAAGACTGAAGATGATAGCCAGACATGTTGCTGTCCTAAATTAACTGAATTTCTTTGGGAAGAAGGTAAGACAAATGTTAGATATTCAGTTAGCTGTGAGTACTACATTCTACATATCCAGTGACTCGCAATGGTGAATTCCTCAAAAGAGCAGAGGGTGTGGGTTGAGCTTAGAGTGATTTGCTCTTGGTCTCTATGAAAATGTTGCCAGTTTTGAGGGAAGAAAGTCTAATTTCAGTAGTATAATCTGTGACTATCATATGTTGACACAACATTTTAAAACTTTCTTGCTCTCCTTGATATTGACAAATAAGACTTTTCAATATTAATGCAGAGAAATGTTTTCTATAACTCATAGTACCTAGCCAGAGTAGGCCTCAGACCCTTTCTTATAACTGGTATAAAATATTTCAACCATTTAAAAATTAAGGCATCATGGAAATATCAAGAAATAATGGCAGATTAGAAGAAGCTAAAAAGACATGATGACAAAAATACAATGTGGTATTCTGGATTGAATCTTATAAGAGAAAAAGGAAGGTAAGGTGGAAAGTAGTGATATATGAATAAAGCCTCTAGTTTAGTTAATAAGTAGGTTTTTAATTGTGAAAAATGTAACATTCTAATGTGAAATATTAGCATTAGGGGAAAGTAGGTGAGAGTTATACAGGAACTCTATGTTATTTTGTATCTTTTTTTTGTCCATTGAAAACCATACCAAAATATAAAGTATACTAAAATTTAAGGAAATGTTTAAGGAAATAATTTGTTATATGACAACATAAGTTTTTATATTTAAATAACAGTGATGAGGCTAGGGATGTAGCTCAATGGTAGAGTGCTTGCCTAACATGTGAAAGGTCCTGGGTTCTGTCTCCACTACTGCAAATAAATCATGGCAACTAAAAGTAGAATGAGATTCTAATGTTCTGGTATGAGCCTAATGTATTTTTGTAGCTGGAATTTAGGCATGTCCAAGAGTCTGTTGGGAGAAAGAAAGAACTACCATAAATCTATTTTTCATAAGGAAGGAGGAGCCTTTTAGGAAATAGTATTTAGAGTAGAGAGATTAAACAAATGGGTTCAAGTATAGAGGCCAGAATGGAAAAGGAGGACTGATTCTAGTTATAATGTAATATCAGTCATTTAGATTTTGTTCTGGATTCAGCACCTATGCTGAAGTTCTAGATTATAAGAAAAGAAAAAAAATCATAAATCTAAAATACTTAGGATATAAGTCACCTTGTACTTGGCCTAAGATCTTCTGCAAGCAATGGAGATAACACCAGTTGTTGAGTGTGCATCTTTGATTTGTTCATGGCATACTTTCAGCAACAGGTCTGAGCATCTACACAGGTATTGGTGGACACTAGTAGTACCAATGATCTAATTACATGGCAGAAACATTTGCTGTGGTGTTTCTGGTTGAAGTATTAGAAATAGGAGAAGTCAGTAGAGGAAAGGGGAAATAGAAAATGTCACAGGAGCTTAGAAGACTGGTTCTAGTAGAACAAATGAAGAATTTTCAGGAGACTATCAGGATTATTTTTAAGAAAAGAGAGACTAATATTTCCTTGGAAGTATACAGGAACATGGTCAGAGAAATACTAATATTGGACCAATATTGTGACTCCCTATTTACATCTAGATTGGTACACCCTGAGAATTACAGTTTATAAAAAAGTATATTTTGCAAAGTCTTGATGTACAACTTATATCTACTTGTTGGGTTCTTTTAGTACTTGTTGGGTTCTTTTAGACTTATAAATGCTGACCAAAGTATGATATTGTAAAAAAGGAAATGAAAGTCAATTTGACTTTAAATATGTGTGTTTGATAATATTAATTTCTTCAAGTAAATGGTGACTTTGTCTTGTGAATAAGAAAATAACAAAGTACATTTGGATCAGTCCATTGTTATTCATGGAAAGAGTTCAATTAATTATTCAGAAAAAAATCTTCAAAATTAAGATTTGGAACTAGTGTTAATATGACCACTGACAGTTAAGTCTTCTAATAAAAAGACTATTTAAACACTAAAAATGATGCAAATCTTGTAGCTTTTTAAAATCAGAAACTTCTTAGCCAGGTGCAGTGGTACACACCTGTAATCCCAGTGACTGGGGAGGCTGAGGCAGGAAGATCAAAAGTTTAAGACCAGCCTTTGCAATTCATCAAGGCCCTAAATCAACTTAGTAAAACCTTGTCCCAAAATTAAAAAAATAAAAATAAAAATGAATGGGGATGTGGCTCAGTGGTAAAGTCCCTCTGGATTCATTCCCCAGTAGGAAATAATCACCATCATAATCATCATCAATTTCTCCATCAAAATAAGTTTCTGAAAATGCTTGTAATAAACCTGGAGGGAAATCAGGAAGAGTTTTAAAATTAAGTCAACTTGTGGATTAAAATTTTAAAAATTGTTAAAATTAGTGCATTATTAAGTTTTGAAGTAAAGAGAAGAACTTTGGATGTATAGATTCCAATTTCATTTTCTCTCTATTGAGTCAAGCAGATGATGGGGCCTCCAACTGTTGGATACATAGGAAACCTTGGATTTGTATAGGATTTTCTCCTCCATGGGCTACAGGAATACCTGTAAATCAACATCCAGGAGCCCTTGATTGAGTGAGAGAACACTGTGTTCATATACCTGGAAAAGTTTGGTGGTTATAACAAAAGGGATAAATGTTCAGTGACTGCTCACAAGGAACCAACTGTTTCCATATTATTAACCTGCAGGGAATCTTCTTCACCTGACTCACCCTATAGATATGCCTTAACTTAGGGATTTCTAAAATCCAGAACTGAACCCCAAAGGATAAACTATTGTAACAAAATTAATTCCAGCTCAGGGACCCCACAGCTAGAGAAAAGAAGATCCTACACATCCAGGTAAACTGACCTTCTAGAAGCACAGGACATCTTGAATAGAAAATAACAAGACCATTTGAAGAAATCTAAGAGTAGCATAAATGAGAAATGTGAAACTATATAACTTAACTTCCAAACTATAATGAATAAACTTATGAACAGAACTATTACTATGGAGATCCATACATGTGGCTTGAAACATAACACAAAGCACAAAAGATGGAGATGGAAGTCAGGAGAGAAAAGAAAGGATGTTTGAAAGACAGATATAGGAAACATAGTGTTCAAATTGATGGGAAATCCAGGAGGAGAGAAAGGAAGAGATGAAGGAGAGTCAATAGTAAAGAAATAACAGAAGAAAATCAATCTCAGAGGAATACATACCTGAGTCTGTAGATTGAAGGAGCTTACCAAGTGCCTAGTTGGTTGGTGAGAAGAGTCATTGAGGAGAGATGGGCTTTCCAGAACATCAAAAGGTTGGGGTACAAGGTACTACTTATGACACTGACTCTGCCTTCGGCCATCATTGATGCTAATTTAAGAACCAAGAATTGGCTATATTTGTAAACACTGCCTTAAAGAAAAATACCTATACTATCCAAATAGTCCAGGCAATGATGTAAGCCTGAGAATTAGAAGGGTAATGGTGTATGTAGAAACAACTCAGACTCTTTTTCTGCATGGAAAATACTACTGGTATCTGCATCCTCAGCATCTGCTTCCATGCTGTAGTTACCATTAGTGCTCTTTAGCAAATATTTCTAGTTTTCTCAATTCTAGAAACATGGTAGTATCTTATTTCCTTGTCCTCTTTTAAAAATCTATTTCATATTTTATTATTTCTATTTTTTAACAGCAAAAGAGTTGGAACCCTGGGCTGGGTTTGTGGCTCAGTGGTAGAGCACTTGCCTAGAATGTGTGAGGCACTGGGCTCAATTCTCAGCATCTCATATAAATAAATAAAACAAAGATCCATCAACAACTAAAAAAAAAAAAAGATTTAGAACTCCAAAGAGCTACCTCAAATAAATGCCTCATAGCCTGATACCAAATATGGTAGAAAGGAAATTAGGGAGGTCGTGAGTACTACCTCAGGACCCCAACAAATGAGCATTTGCTAACTGTTTTAAGTGATTTTTTAATTCTAATTTGTTATGTATGACAGCAGAATGCATTATAATTCATATTACACTTATAGAGCACATTTTTTCATTTCTCTGGCCTACACAACATAGAGTCACACCATTTGTGTCTTCATATATGTATTTAGGGTAATGAGGTCCATCTCATTCCACCATCTTTCCTACTCCCATACCCCCTCCCTTCTCTTCCCTCCACTTTTCTCTATCTAGAATTCATCTAATTCTCACATGCTCCCCCCACAACCCTATTATGAATCAGCCTCCTTATATCAGAGAATTTGTTTTTTGGGGATTGGCTAACTTCACTTAGCATTATATTTACCAACTCCATCCATTTACCTACAAATGCCATGATTTTATTTTATTTTAATGCTGAATAGTATTCCATTATGTATATATACCACATTTTCGTTATCCATTCATCAACTGATGGGCATCTAGATTGGTTCCACAGTTTAGCTATTGTGAATTGTGCTGCTATAAACATTGATGTGGCTGTGTCCCTGTAGTATGCAGTTTTTAAGTCCTTTTGGTATAGACCAAGGAGTGGGATAGCTGGGTCAAATGGTAGTTCCATTCCCATTTTTCCAAGGAATCTCCATACTGCTTTCCATATTGGCTGCACCAATTTGCAGTCCTACCAGCAATGTATGAGTATGCCTTCCCCCCCACATCCTCGCCAACACTTATTGTTGTTTGTGTTCTTAATAATTGCCATTCTGACTGGAGTGAAATGAATTTTAGAGTAGTTTTGATTTGCATTTCTCCAGTTGCTAGAGATGTTGAACATTTTTTCATATATTTCTTGATTGATTATATATCTTCTTCTAAGAAGTGTCTGTTCAGTTCCTTGGCCCATTTATTGATTGGGTTATTTTTTTTGGGTGTTAAAATTTTTGAGTTCTTTATATATCCTAGAGATTAGTGCTCTATCTGATGTGCATGTGGTAAAAATTTGCTCCCAAAATGTAGGTGCTCTGTTTACCTCACTGATTGTTTGTTTTGCTGAGAAGAAGCTTTTTAGTTTGAATCCATCCCATTTATTGATTCTTGATTTTAATTCTTGCACTTATTAAGGAAGTCAGGGCCTAATATGACATGATGGAGATTTGGGCCTACTTTTTCTTCTATTAGGCGCAGTGACTCTGGTTTAATTCATAGGTCCTTGATCCACTTTGAGTTGAGTTTTGTGCATGGGGAGAGATAGATGTTTAATTTCATTTTTCCAGTTTTCCCAGCACCATTTGTTGAAGCGGCTGTCTTTGCTTCAGTGTATATTTTTGGCATGTTTGTCTAATATAAGATAACCATAGTTATGTGGGTTTGTCTGTGTGTCTTCTTTTATGTAACATTGGTCTACAAGTCTATTTTCGTGCCAATACCATGCTGGTTTTGTTACTGTTGTTCTGTAGCGTAGTTTAAGTTCTGGTATAGTGATTCCACCTGCTTCACTCTTCCTGCTAAGGATTGCTTTAGTATTCTGGGTCTTTTATTTTTCCAGATGAATTTCATGACTTCTTTTTCTATTTCTATGAAGAATGTCATTGGGATTTTGATTGGAATTGCATAAATCTGGATAGTCCTTTGGTAGTATGGTCACTTTGACAGTATTAATTCTGCCTATCCAAGAACAAGGGAGACCTTTCATCTTCTAAGGTCCTCTTTAATTTCTTTCTTTAGTGTTCTGTAGTGTGCATTGTAGAGGTATTTCACCTCTTTCATTAAGTTGATTCCCAAGTATTTTTTGAGGCTATTGTAAATGGGGTAGTTTTCCTTGTTTCCCTTTCAGAGAGATTTGACCGTGGCTAGGGCTTTAAGAAGTGAGAAGTGGTGACAGCAGAGATGAAAATGCTTTAAATTTTACAGAGCTGACTCTCCTTGTAGAAATGGTGTGAAACATGAGATCACAAAACCTAGGGATTTAAATAGATAGCCAGAGTTTTAAATGCAGGAAAGTATAATAGTAATACTAATAAAATTTAAAAACCTTTTTAAAAAAAACTTTCCCTGAAAACGTGACTAAGGAAGAAATTGGCTTCAAGTTAAAGATTTTGGTTAAGAGCAAAACTTTTAAATATGTCTTAAAATTTCCTCCTTAAAAGTAGCTTAAATCTTTGAGCTCTTTAATTTATGTGATTTTTGTTTATTTATGATAGAGAAAATGAATTCAGAAATGATTTTCTTCATATACTAGGACCCCTCCAAAAATGTAAATTAGATATGAAATTTCTACTGGCTAATGATATAAATATAATTTCTGCCTGAAATTTTGATCAAAAGATGAGTAAATGTATGCAGTGTTCTGGCAGGTAGATCAGACAATGTTTGGACTTTTAATGGACCTGAGAAATTAATCTCTAAGTTTCAGCATTTCCAGAATGATCTAGGCTTCCCCATTGTAATGAACTGAAATGGCTTTGAGGCAATTTAACTAAAGAATTAAAATGCTCCTTTATTTTATAACTTGAGAAAATTAAATACTTAATTTATTTTAATTCGGCATGATTTTATTTAAGGGAGAAGATGACCTTGCTGGAATGAGATGCAACTGAGATTGAGGATGGGAGTGCTGTCTAAAAGTTCAGACATTTGTTACAGAGTAGTTCCTCTCCAAGGTCATAGTCTTGGGGAATGAATAGTTTACTTTTCTTTTATTTTCTTCCTGTTAGAATAATTTAAAATATTGGCTTTAGGCTGTAGTATCTGAGCCAGGATATGGAGAATTTGGACTGCCTCTTTAATAAAAGTTTAATAAAACTTGGGGAAATGTAGATTGTAAAAGATGGGAAAGTGGTACCTGGAGAGTATTGGACAGGAGGTAAATCTATTGTATTGATAATGCAGTAGTAGTCTGGCACTGGACACACAGGAGAGGAATAAAAGCAGCAAAACATGCAAGAACCCCTGCCTTCCTCTTCCTACCAGGTCACAATAGGCTCCTCCTGCATGCACAGCTAGAGCCGGCTGCAATGAAGGATGTCATGAGTCAGAAAGACTAAAGAAGTCAGATAAAAACTGGTGGAGGCAAAGCTGTACTGCCCAGCTCACAAGCACAGAGATTTATAATTAGGAAAAAGAAAAACAACACAAAAACCTTTTCAGAAAATGAACTCTGGGAGACAGACTTGACTGAGCCCTGCCCCCAAGTCAGATTGCCACTGAAAAACAGGTGCTGATTGGACATGCAAGATGAGAACTGCTAGTATTACCAGCCACAAGAAAAGGGTTTTTCTGAAGCAGTGAAATTCCTGAAGAATATATTAATGGCCTGGGTCCCATCAAGGCTGAGTAGGAATGTCAACTTTTGATTGACCTCTTATCATTCTGGCAAAACTGTACTCCATCCACATTTGAGGGGTGTATAGCCTCTATTCACCAGGTTACTTAAAAATAATGGGCTTTGTGCTTTATCACTTTGTTGCTCATGAAGGAGGCAAGCACAAAGTGCAAAATTGGGTTACTTTGTCTTTTTTTAAAATGAGGTATAGTTTACATAATTTATTTTTTCTGTTTTTTTAAATATATGTTTTATTGAGTTTTGAATGGTCACAGTAGCACAACCACAATCCCTTTCTCTCACACCCATTCCCTGGCAACCACTAATCTGTTTTCTTTCCCCACAGTTTTGCCTTTTCCAGAGTGTCATATTACTGGAATATACAATATGTAGCTTTTTTTGCACTTATCAAAGTACATTTTAGCTTCATCCAAGTGGTTGCATGTATCAGCAGTTTGTTAATTTGTATTGCTGAGTAGTAGTGCATTACATGTATGTGTGTGTATCACAGTTTATGTATTTCATTCACTATTTGAGGAACACTGTGTTGTTTTCTGTTTGGGGAGATTATGAATAAACATAGGATAAACATTTGTGAAGAATATATGGGTACACACAAGGTTTTGTTTTGTTTTGTTTTCTCATGAGCAAATGCCCAGGAGTATGATTGCTTTTTTTGTGTGTGAGAGAAAAAAAAAATAAACTTCTATCTTGTTTAGGCAACTTTTTTGTTTGTTCTCTTTCAAGCAGCTGAACACAATTCCTGCATGATAAATAGAAGACTTGAATAACATAATCAATAAACTTGAGTTAATAGCTATATGTGAACTGGCAATTATCCCAATTTTGTGAGAAGGGAGGAAGTAATGGAACATTTAAAACATCAGTTCTGAGTTGGCCCCCAAAGAAAGTTGAAACTGAATTTTAAAATTAGTTCCTTTATAGATTATATTCGCTTATCACTTGTGAAAATTTTTCTTTATTGACCTCTTCTTGGACTTTTTTATCAATTTTTTTTGTTTTTGCTGTTATGAACCATGTGGCTATGATATATATATATATATGTGTGTGTATGTATATATATATATATATACACACACACACACACACACACACACACACACACACATATATTCTCCAGGCTATATTCCTAGGAGTGGAAATTGCTGGATCACAGAATATGTGAATATTAAACTTCATGACGTTATGCCAAGTTGTTTTCCAAAATGTTTGTACCAGTTCATAGTTTTACTATCAGTTCTCAGTGATCTGTGTCCTAAAAAAAATTTGGTATTATCAGACTTCTTTGTTTTTTGAAAAGTTAGTGGATATAAAATTTATATGTAATTATGATATATTTCTCTTATTACTGATGAGGTTGAACATCTTTTTACATGGTATGTGCCATTCATTTTTCCTTATCTGTGAAATGTTTGTTCATGACCTTTGCCAAGTTTTCTATTCAGTTGTATGTTTTATTGATTCATAAATGTTCTTTATGTATTCTAGATATTAGTATTATATCAGGTATTTTTCTCCAACATATCCTATATTTTCTCATTTTATGAATGTTTTTTCTTTTTAATTTTTTTATACCAGGGTTAATCTCATATGAGCTTAACCACTGAGTCACATTCCCCAGACCTTTTTATTTCTTATTTGCGACAGGGTCTTGAGGCTGGTCTTGAACTGTGGATTCTCCTGCCTCAAGAACTGTGGAATTCTCCTGAGCCACTGGGATTATAGGCATGCATCATCATGCCCAGCAGATGATTTTTTCTATTGATTTTCATGAACAATACTTAGTTTTAATGGAGTCAAATTTAATGATCTTTTATTTTATTGTCATTGTTTCCATGTGTCTTAATTAAGAAAGACTTTCTTTGTTTGAGTTTTTAAAGACAACTTCCCATATTGTATTTTGAATATTTTAAAGTTTTTTTTCACATTAAAGTTTCAATCCTAGGGAATTTCTGATCATGTTAATTTTTGTTTTAGAGAGCTATATTATTAAGTACATAATGAATTATAAATATTAAGTCCACCTAGTGAATTAAAATTTATCATTATATAAGAACAAAATAAAGTTTTAATCCATTAGCAACTGAATTTTGAGTAGAGCATATGCAGGATATCTACTTGTCCCAGTGACATTATTGAATAATCTATCGTATCTCTGCAAACCATTCATGTATCATTTCTATGTATTCATAGGTCTGATTTTCTACATTCAATTTTTTGCCATACTTTTTTGTACTAGTTTACTCCTCTACCAACACCGCATTAGTGTTGCTTTTAATAATGTTTTACATCTGATAAAGCAAAGGCAAATCTTAGACATTCTTGAGTATATAAATTTAATAATGTACTTGTTGAGTTCCTTGAAAAAGTCTGTTGAGATTTTAGTTGAAATTACATTGAATTAGGGATTACTTGACCATGGACAAGGCATTCCTTTCTATTTTTAAGGTTTTCTTTAATGTCTTAAGGCTGTGAAGACAGCAACACAACATTAATCTGCACAACCCTTCCAAGTGCAGGGCTCTGTAACTGCACAGGTCACATACCTAAGAAACTGGCCTTGTTAACATCCCCCACCCTTCTATGTTGTCAGTATTGCTGGTATTTACATTGTGTCCAAGAGATACTATCAGAAGTTGATAGAACTAGAAATAGAAGTTTAAGTACAGTATTTAAAGTTGCCTAGGTAACTAGAGGGGACTAAAAATAACAAAGATAAAAAATCAGGCAGATGAAAGAAGGATCATGTGAATTATCTTTCACATCAGGGCTATTAGGGCACCAACAGACGCAAATCAAGAAATATGGGTGTAAACATATTATCCATACTTTCAGAGAGGTCAAAAAGAGAACCAAACATGAAAAATATATTGTTTTTCAGCAGTGCATTCAGGGTTGAGGAAGGGTGAAGTGAGCCACAATCTGTGGCCTTTTGATATAGGATTTTCTGTGCCTTCTGGCTTATTACCATTTACATTCATTACTTTGATAAAATAAAAATAAACAGGAAAAGTTGTTTTTGTTATATGTTGTGATAAGCCAATATGCCTGAATTAACATAATTCACTCTTAGCTGATTGTGGACAGAGTTAATGTGATTGCTTTTTGAAAACAAAAATACAAATGATTTTAATAGATATTAGCTTGTAATTGGAGCCAGATGTGTTCTTATTCTCATGGATTGGATATTATAACAGAGAAATCTCTTTGTATTTTATATTCTCAAAATGGTTTTATCTAAATAGATGTTTGCTAATTAGAAGTTTTTATTTAATTAGGTAGCTGGTATTTCTAGCCTTTATGTTAAATAAATGTGGCTCTCAGATACAATAAACTGAAAATTTTTAAGACTTATGCTGCCAGAGGGTCATATTCTGGTTCTCCTACTTGTTAGTCATGATGCCTCTGGCAAGTAACTTAACTCTGTTCCTCTCTTTTTTGCCTTTCTGAAATGCAACTAATAATAGTAGTTACCACAGAAGATTTTGTGACAAATTTTTTTAAAGAGAGAGTATGAGAGAGACAATGAGAGAGAGAGAGAGAGAGAGAGAGAGAGAGAATTTTTAATATTTATTTTTTATTTATTGGTAGACACAACATCTTTGTTTGTATGTGGTGCGAGGATCCAACCCAGGCTGCACGCATGCCAGGCGAGCACGCTACCTCTTGAGCCACATCCCCAGCCCATTTTGTGACAATTGAGTGTGGTAAAATACAAAAAGCATTTAAGAAGCACCTAAGACAAAACAATTCCCTAGTTCCTATAGATAAAAGGGAAAATATGCTTTTAAATGACTTTCCTTTTTATCTAACAAATGATGACAGGAACCAATAGTTTTATGTATTTTAGCGTCTTCAAAAGTCAAGTCCAAAGAAGCATAGTTTGGTGATTGGAATATTGTTTGGTATTTAAGGTGACCAAAACTCCTAGTTGACTCTCTATCCTCAATGGTGAATAATACAGATAAAGAAAGCCAAATTAGATCAAGTGTTTGGATTGTGCTAAATCAATTTAAACAGGTTTAAGCCATGCCAAGTAATGTACGGTTTGTTAGATTCTTTTTTCTGGAAACACTATAACATTAAACTGCAAAGGTAAAGTGAACTGATTTTTGGCAATCATGTTATGAAGTACTTTAGTGGGAAAATACACATCACTGAGTTACTGTTTGTTTATACGAAGCATAGAAATCATCTATTTGGGAGTGACACTTGGTAGAATCATAATTACATAAAAATCTTCTGCCTTATATTTTCATATCTGAAAATTGGAATTGTTTATAATTAACAAAACATTCAAGTCCTAGCCATTCTTTCCTTTTTCTCTTCCTCCCTCCCTCCTTTCCTTCCTTATGTAATGATGCATCTATATACACTGGGTATTTGTATTCAATTTCAATTTCTTTTCTTTTGGTCTTGGGGATTGAACCCAGGACCTTGTGCATTCAATTTCTAAGGAGAAAAAAGTGGAAACTCACACTATTCTAATTTCACATAAACCCTTTAACAAAAGTTTGAAAATTATTTTCTCTTTTAATCGTGAAAATATACTCTGAGGGGGCAGAAAACTCAGGGCAGAAGATTTTATAGTTGTTTACTTGAATTAGTTAAGTGATCTAGGAATGCTTGCTACTATTGGAATGTGCCTTTGAAAAACTGACAAAGTTAACATATTCTGGTAGATTTCTCTCTCATGCTTATTCTCTGAAGTATGTGTACAATGAATTATTGAAATAGGATGCTTGGTTTTAGGTGACAGAAATGTTCCTCAAATGAACTTAAGGAAAAGGGGAATCTGTTGGCGCATATAAACTTGGGTAGCCAAGGTTGGAGCTAGTTCTAAGCATTCAAACAGTATCATTCCAATTGTCTTTCTTTGTCATCTTTTGGATCTATTTAACATTGGCTCCATTCTCAAACAATTCTCTTGCACATGACTGACATGATAGCCTCTAACAACTCCAGGCTTACCTTGTTGTTGGTGCTTATAGTCTCAAAAGAAGACTTTTACAACTGATGTTTATATCAGTCCCTTAAAAGGAGCCAGGCTTTTTTTATTTGTGAAATGTTGTGAACTAACCTGGGTGCTTAGGAGTATGGGGTACATTGATCAGATCGAAGTGAACATATACTTCTGAGGTAGGAGAAGCAAAGTTGTATGATGAAGAATTATCTCCCTGGTGGGGCAGTAGAAAGTTCCAAGAAGAAAAGATGTGGACAGTCAAGGAAAGTAATAGAAGCTTGTGAGATCTTCACTTGGCCTCAATATTCTAAAATTTCTCAATGAGGTGACTTTTGTAGTTATATTTTCATCTATTGGATTGAGCACTTAATGCCCCTTTTAACTTGGAAACTTACAACCTTCAGCTCTGGAAAATTTTCTTTTGTATTAACATTTCTTTGAAAATTTTCTTCTGTGGCAGATTGTATTTTCTAAAGATGACCATGCCATTACACATCCCATCCCTTACTCTCTTCTTACAATGTGATTTTGACATCCCTCCATGGGAAAGTAGTTTCTATGTCCATCACTTGAGCATGGATGGACTTTTGCAATTGCCTCAACCAATATAATGTGGCAGAAGTAACAGTTTGCCCTTTCCAAGGTTAGGTCATAAAAGAAAATATTAATTCTGCATGGATCTCTCTCTCTCTCTCTCTCTCCCCCCCCCACCCCCCGCAACACACACTCTCTCCTCATTCTTGGAATCCAGCTGCCATACTGTGAGAAGATCCAGGCCACATAGGGCCACATGGGAGTATCTTCATTGATCCCACAAGATCTTCAGAGGACAGACAGCATCAACCACTATACATCTTGAGATGATTGTGGTACCTTCCAGCTGAGGCCTTAGACACTGTGTAGTACAGACAAAACATCTCCACTGTCTACATAAATCAGAAGAAATAATAAGTGATTATTGTTGTTCAAACCACTAAGCTTTTGAAAAATTTGTTACACAGCAATGGACCTAATGTACTTCTACTGCTTTTGCTCTTTTCTCAGTTGTAGTGCCATTATTTGAGAGTTGTATTTTTTGGATTATTTCTATGATTTTCTTATCTTTTCTTCCCATTGTTTCTTCATTTTTTTTGCTCCTTTTCTAGGAGATTTTCCTCAAATTTATATTTTAATTCTTCTATTGATTTTATGGGTTTTTTTTGCTATAATGTAATTTAATTTCCAGATGCTCTTTTGTTGTTATTGTTTGTTCTTTGCTTGATAGCAGTTTTTATTTCATATGTAAATACCTTCTCATATTTCCCTGAGGATATTATTATATAATTTTAAAGCTGCATAAGACATAATTCACATGCCATAAAATTCACCTTTACAATTTATAAAATTCACTGGTTTCTGGTATACTCAGAGTTGTAAAATCATCATCATTATCTAATTCCAGAATATTTTCATCGCCCCCGCCATATGCCCTATGCCCATTAGTAGTCCCTCTTCTTCCCATCCTATAGCAATCACTAATCTATTTTCTGTTTTTATGAATTTGCCTATTATGGACATTTCATACACATGGAATTATACAGTATATGTCCTTTTGTATCTGGTTGCTTTCACTTAGTAGATTATTTTCATCCATGGTATAGAATGGATCAGTACTTCAGAATTTTTTTTTCTTTGTGAATAGTATGTGCATTCTCTGAGACTTTTGTTTCTTTCTTGTTTGTTTGCTTTGGTATATTTCATGTTAGAAGTGTTCAACAGATATCTGATAAGCTTTGGATGTCTACTAATGTTTGAGTGGGGTACAAGTTGGGTATAGTGGCACATACCTGTAATCCCAGAAGCTCAGGAGGCTGAGGCAGGAAGATTACAAGTTCAAGGACAGCCTCAGAAACTTAGTGAGGGCGTAGAAAACCTAATGAGACTCTGCCTTGATTTAAAACATAAAAAGGATTCCGATATAGCTCAGTGGTAAATTACCCCTGAATTCAATCCCCAGCACGCTCCCAAAAAAGAGTGGGGTACCAAAGTCAGTTGGAGGCTCTTAGGGTGTGGGTACCTTGCCAACTTAGGGTTTCACTGCAGGGTTGAATGGCTAGGCCATTTTGTGGGGAACTTTGGTATTCTATTAATTTGTTAGAGTTGCCATAACAAAGTACCACAGACTGGGCAGCTAAAACAACAGAAATTTATTCTCACAATTCAGGACACTATAAGCTCAAGACAAGGTGTCAGTGGGGTTAGTTTCTTCTGAATACTGACTCCTTATCTTGGAGATGTCCATTTTCTTCCTGAATTTATACATGGTCTTCCTTCTCTATGTGTCTGTGTTCAAACTTATTAAATAAAGAAATGAGTCATATTTAATGAGGGCCTATACTAGTGATTTAATTTTCCATTAATTATTTTTGAGGACTTTACTCAAAATACAGTCCCATTCTGAAGTACTGGGTCTACAAGATATGAAGGGGGAGGTGAGCAGGAACCAACAAGCCCATAACAAGTACTTTGAGGTCTTTTTGCTTGGTCTAATCAGATTCCTTCCAAACTTGCCTTCCTGGGAGGTATAATGCTGGCTGCCACAGCCCTGAGAGCTGAGTAGGGGAAGGCAGTTGAGCAGGGAAAGGAGCTTCGGCATTAACTGTATCCATCTGCTCTCAGCACTCTACCCTCAGCCCACAACTGTGTCTGATGACTCCTTGTCTAGAGATCCTGTTCTAAGCTCTCCATAAAATAAATCTTCAACTCCTGCTGGGGTTGGGAAAAATCTGTTTTTTAAAAATGTCTCCTATGTAAACTTTCAAGTGTCCTTTCTTTTCTCCCTTCCAGAGGTACCTGCTTGCACTGATGAGTTTATCTGTGGGGGTGGGGTTCTGCATAATAAATTGGGTTATTTCTCAGCTTTCTCTACTACAGTTTAGGATTCAGGCTTCTTTGTTCTCTGTAACCACTGAAATGCTTTCTAGCTTCCAAAATTATGTTGCTGTTTTCTCCCCTTTAGTTATTTTTTTTCCTTGTAAGCTTGCACCTTTAACAAAACCTTTTTATTGGTGTTTTAGTGCAGTTTCATGAGGAAGTAAAAGCCAACATGATTGTTCAATCCATCATCATTACTCAAAAGTCCCACACATTCAAATTTTTTATACCTTTATTTATTTTATTTATTTATTTTTATGTGGTGCTGAGGATCGAACCCAGTGCCTCACACGTGCTAGGTGAGCACTCTACCACTGAGCCACAACCCCAGCCCACACTTATATTTTTAAATAAACTCCTGCTATAAAGACTGTTCTATAATCTACTTTTATCATCAAATTCTAGTGAATATTTATATTTTTCCATGTCAATAAATAGAAATCTACACAAGTGGTTCTTAAACTTGGCGGCACATTGGAATCAGTAGGTGGTGGGGGTGGGGGTAGCTTTAAAAAGTACTGATGTCTGAGCCCCACCTCCAGAAGTCCTAATTTAACAGAATTTAGGTATGGCTGGCACTGGAAATTGCAAAATCTCCTTACGTGATTCAAATATACAGCATAATGGAAATGGAAGGAGACCCTCAGGGTTATACAAAAGTACATACAAGAGGAAGTGAGGGGAAAGGGGAAAATAATACAAGGGGGAGAAATGAATGACAGTAGAGGGGGTAGAGAGAGAAGAGGGGAGAGGAGGGGAGGGGAGGGAGGATAGTAGAGGATAGGAAAGGCAGCAGAACACAACAGACACTAGTATGGCAATATGTAAATCAATGGATGTGTAACTGATGTGATTCTGCAATCTGTATATGGGGTAAAAATGGGAGTTCATAACCCACTTGAATCAAAGTGTGAAATATGATATATCAAGAAATATGTAATGTTTTGAACAACCAACAATAAAAAATTAAAAAAAAAACAAATATACAGCATAGTTTAAGAGCTAATGATCTCCCACTGTTCATCATAATAATATGGTATGGTATTCCATGGAAAGAATACCAAGAACGGACAGCATTTGAATCAAACCTTTTCTGTTTGCATTACTTTGAATTGTGTGTTATTAAAAACAATGCTGTTGTCAACATTTTTGGACATAAACTATTATCTATATTTTGATTATATGTGTATAGTTGCAGAAGTAGAATAACTTTGTTAAAGTGTATGAATATTGATAAGACTTGGGTACAATTTATCATATTTCCTTCTAAAGTGGTTTAGATAATTTAGACTAACTCTGTACCAGGTAAGATTACCTATTTTCCCACACTAAGAAACACTGTGCACGATGATTTAGCAAAATTAATCAAATATTTAAAATGTAGTCAGTTTTAAATTTGAATAAAATATTGCAACACTATTTTTTCTGATTTCATATTTTATTAAGGCAAAATTCATGATATAAAATTAGCCACTGTAACAATTTTAAGTGTACAGTTCAATGGCATTAAGGACATTCACATTGTTGTGTGACTATCAACACCTTCCATTTCCAGAACTTTTTTCATTTTCCCCATCTGAAATTTTGTACCCCTTAAACAATAACTTCCCATTACTTTCTCTTCCCTCAGATCATGTCTACCACCATTCCTCTTTATAAATTAGACTATTTATTGACTTCATGTATATTAATGTTTATACGTCATGTATATCAAATACTACTTGTCCTTTTGTGACTAACTTCACACTTAGCATAATATCTTTAATGTTGCTATCTTATTTTTAATATATAGGATATATGCATGTATATTTTATGTCAATAAATAGAAATCTATTAACAGTATTATTTGATGAGATTTACTAAAGGAATTTGCTCATTGATGTTATTATGATGTTATTATGGAAGCTGGTAAGTCTCATGATCTGCTTTCTATAAGCTAGAAACTCAGGAAAGTCAGTGGCATAATTCAGTCCAAGTCCAAAGGACTGAGAAGCAGGATAAGTGTGTTGTGTAAATCCCACTCTGAGTCTGAAGGTCTGAGAGTCAGGTGCACCAGTGTCCTAGGGCAGAAGATGGATGGTTCAGCTCAAAGAGAAGCAAATTCACCCTTGTTCTATCTTTTGTCATTGTTGTTCTATTCAGGACCTCAATGCGATTGGATGATGTGATTTGTATTGGTGAAGCCAATCCTTATTCACTCAGGTTACCAATCAAATGCTAACATCTTCCAGAAAAAAAAAAAAAAAAACTTATGGAAGCACCTAGAAATAATGTTTTATGATTTATCAGGGAATCCCTTAGCTCAGTCAAGTCGACACATACAATTAACCATCACATAGTAGAAACAATATTTATACTTATTGTCCATCTATATCTTGTTTTTGTGTGTGAATTGATTAATTGAGATAGAAAAATCTGTATGAAATGTTTTTGTTTTAAAGTATCTGAAAATCTTATTAACAGTCATTTAAACTAGGAAAAGCTTACTTTTTCTTCACAAAAATTGTTATCTTGAAGTAAGTAGTTCTTGGTATTGCTTTAGTGGCTCATTATTTTATTGTTGCAACACAACTGCTCTAGCTTTGGACATTTCACTCTTGTTCACATCAGGAAAAATGAGGGAAGTATGATGTGGACATCTTGGGCTGGGGTTGTGGCTCAGTGATAGAGCACTCACCTAGCACATGCAAGGCCCTGGGTTCAATTCTCAGCACCACATAAAAATAAATAAATAAAATAAAGATATTGTGTCCCACATAAAATATAAATATTAAAAAAAGAAAAAAGATGTGGACATCTATATTTTAATCAAGAAAAAAGGTTTTTTAGAAATGTCCATTTTCCATCACACCATACCCCCCAAATATTTACAATTATTATGTGTTAATCACAAAGTTTTAAAAATAAGGAGATGGGTATTTTAACTACCTTGATTGGATCATTACACATAATATTTATATATCAAACTATCACACTGCACCTTATAAATTTTTAAAATTAAAATAATAATAAAAAAGAATTTCTCTACTCCTCCAACAGATACTTGGTACTTCTACATCTGTGTTTAATATTGTTACTACACAAAGAACTTTTACACACCAATAAAAAGACAAACATTCTAATATATAAATAGGCAAAAAATCATGCACTGTTGATTGGCTTACTAAATTATTTTTGTACTCATTATCCTTTTTGAGTGTGTGTTACGTATGTTTGGCAAATATATTTAACTAGCTTCTCATTTGCCATTTAATTTTGCTTTGGCATACAAATGATTTATATTTTTAATTGTTAGGTGCATATAGCTTTTATTTTATGGCTTCTTTGTCTGGCTTGTTTCTTCTTTTTTAATCTCTTTTATTGTTTCTTTTTTGTTTATACATAACAATAGGATTCATTTTGACAAAATTATAAAAGCATGGAATATAATTTGCTCAAATTCATTCCTTTCCTCTTGATCATTTCCTTTTAACTTAAAATGGTAGGACTGGTACCTTGTTTGTCTTCTTACCCGAGACTGCAGAAAGAGTGACTCTGGGAGGTGAATGCAAAAGAATAAGGGAAACAAATTTAATCTACTACAGCTGAACATGTGAAACATAAGCTAGTCCTGCCAACTATGCAAGAAATTATCTCATGTTCTATTGGTGGATAGTGTTGGCAACTGGATGAAGTATACACATGGGGGCTTGTTTAAAGGCAATAAACTGTTCAATGCTGATGGAAGAGAATATGAAACAAGGACACAGGTTCAGCTTCAATAATGACAGGTGAGTATAAACATACAGATGGAAAAATAGCACAGAGATCAATAGCAGTTATGTCATAGAAAACTCTGTAAGCCTGATATAGAGTTCAAAAATTTCTGAGAGAGAGGCATAAGAAACGGATACCTGAAACTGCTTTAAGAACATTGTTTTATGAAGGGTAGAGAAAAAATAGCCTGCTCATTGAAGCTCTTTTCTATATTCTCCATATATTCTACAGTTTATTAATTTAGGGTTGGATACTCTATGTCCTAATGAAATTACTTTAAGTCAAGTGACAGCCTAGCCCTGTATAACAATGAGAAAATATACACACAGATATTTTAGATTTAGAAAAAAATCTTCCCATATGTTTACATCTAATTTCACCTGTATTTTTATAGAAAAATGACAAACTGAAATGGAGAATGAATATCCCAAGTTACTCCAAATAGAAACTACAGTATAGCCTAAAGAATAATCTATAATTCTTCACTTCCTAGCATGAAAATCAGTGTCATCTTGGTGTTTTCTAGTTATCCTGAAATGGCAAAACTAAGTTAGGAAAACAATTCCATGACAATACAATATTTTTCCACGTTTCTGTGTTGGATCTTTTATAGGATCCCTGGACTTGTGGATGCTTTGATATACATTAATATATTTGCTTCAGAAGGGACCTTGGAGTTGGACTCTGGTCACTGTTGCACATGATGTCTGTTCTTTACGGTTTCAGTTCATTTCCAATGTGCTTACACATCAAGGTAAAGGTAGAAAAACTACAACATTATTCACTTAACTAATTATTTCTCCCCACGGTCTTTCATAACACTAATTACTCAAGATCTGGATTGAGTTACTTTCCAATATTTTCCTGTCTATTGGAAACTTCACGTCATTTCAGTAAAGTTTATGTATCAAGAGCTCAGTTCATAATGTTCAATCTTCGGATTCACAAATGTGTACATTTTCAATTGGCTTTTGTTAGCATAATAGTCTTTGAAAAGATGGGTTAATTTGACATCATACTATGTACCCATGTTATTTCTTTTTGTTCTCCCACAGGAGGCTATTAGTGACTAATTTTATAGGTTTTGCATAATCTGTTTATTTCTGCTTTTGTCCTAATAGTTCTTTGATCACAGCTAGATCCAAACAACAACTGGCTTAAGGTGACTTCTTTTCTTAAAACATATTATTTCCATCTTTATACAATGTGGGGCAGCAAGGTACTTTAACAATGAGGCCATAAAATAGAAAATTGGTACTTGTGATTCACAAGCACACTATCAGCAAGTCTCCCTTTTTCTGGGGTCTACCAAACACGTCAGCAGCTTCTTCAGGTGTTACCTTTGTAAATGAATCCTGTTACCTTGTAAATCTTGGAAGACACTGTTGAATATCTTACCTACACGAAGTATTTTCTATTGTGGGTCTTGGTACTTTGTTGGGTCAAAAAGAACTTCCTCTAATAGAGCGCATATGCACAGTGCACATTCCCTAAGCACAGTGTCTCTAATGAACCTCCATCTTACAAGAACTCTTATCATTACATATGCAAGCTCCCAACCTATCTGTCCTTTGTGGGATGGGAACTTTGGAATGGATGAAGTTTCTGTTTTCTGATGCTAATTTAATAAGCAGCTCCCCACTGCTTATCAATGCAAGTTTTTTAACACTGGCTTTTAAAATACATTTGGTCTCCTATAATGCCCTAACATAGGGAAACAACCTTCCACTTTGCAGAGAACTGGTAACTCTGTGTGACTAACAACATTAAAGACGTCATCTTTTGAGAAGATCACAACAGCATAGCAGATCTGTGAGATGGTAAAGGAGTCAAATGCTTCATTAGAAGAGAGCTGAGTTTCCTTAAAGTCTCAGTTTATGTTCATGACCTTCTTTGGAAAGATGAAACTGAACTGTTGCTGTCTATTGATTCATTCTATGTAACCCTGGGAGAGACAATAGTAAGCTTTGTGGTGATGGATGGACACTTTAAGATGATGAACACTTTGAGCCTTGATTGATAGCTTTTCTTCCTAATGACTTTATTGTCTTCAGGCTCAGTTGGTGATGGTTTTTGAGCACCAGGCAAAGGAAGAGGGGAGGGAGGAGAAAGCTTGAAAGACGGATGAGTGTCCAAGTTTTACTAGATTCATTCTTCAAGCAATAATGAAAGTAGATAGTGGTTAAATGCTTAAGTAGCCTATATGATCACAATTATGTGAAGAAATGTGCATTGCAAAACAAGGGGAAAAATACACCAAAATGTTAACAGTTGCTCTATCATGGGTGGGAATAGAGTTGAGTGGCTTTTTTTCCCTTTCCTCTATTTTCTATGCTCATTATACATTATTTTATAAAGTAGAAATATTATAACTTAAAAATTTATAGGAAAACTTCCACATTTCCACCTGCCAAGATAGATTTCCTTTTACCTTAATTTATATTATACACTGTGAAATACAGTTACTAAATATTTTTCCTGTTGCTGGGAGTAAATAACAACATAAACTCTTAATTATGTTGTCTAGTACATCACTGACCCTAACTCCAAATGCAAGAGTGTTTGATAAACAATTTTAAAAAATTCATAAGTGGATAAACTGAACATTCAGGCTCTTTCAAATATGCTGGTTGAGGAAAAATCATATCACGTGAATCCAAAATCTGCATTTTTTCCAAAATGCCTTATTGCTTCTTTGATATAGGAATTGCTTTGATTTTTATAGATATGGTCCAGCAGCTTAGTTGTACGGTCAGAATTGGTTAACACTGGGGCAAGAATACTACCACTAATTTTTAAAAATAAATTATACTTATGAATGCATGTTAATTGTGCAAGTTAATGGACTTTACTGTACATGTATAAGTTTTTGCATGAATACTCATTTTTATTCTTCTCCAATATATACCTAGGAGTGGAAATGATAAATCTTATGGTGATTCTGTTTAGTGTTTCATAGAACTTCTAGTCTGTTCTACAAAGCAGCTACATCCTATTACATTCCCACCAGCAGTGTATGAGAAGTACATTTTCTCCACATCATCATCAAAACTTGTTATGACCTTTCTTTTTTCTTATACTCATACCACTCTCAGGATTACATAAAATGAATACCAAAGCAACAGTTTAGTTTTATCTTTAGAAAGAAGACCATGAATACAATTGGTCTCTATGGTGTTAAGCATTATCTCAGTTTGTTTTAATTTGTATTCCTCTGATTGTTTATGATGCTGAGAATTTTTTCATGTGCCTTTGCCTGTTTCTACATCTTTGGACAAATATATAGTCAAATCCTTCCCATTTTAACCAGATTTTCTTCTTATTGAAGTTGTTAAATAATGGAAAGGGGTTCTGGGGCTGTAGCTCAGCAGTAGAGCACTTGCCTAGCATGTGCGAGGCCTTGGGTTTGATCCTCATCACCATGTAAAGATAAATTAATTAAATAATGGTATGTGTCCAGCTACATCTAAAAAATAAATATTTTTTAAAAATTAATGGGAAGGGTTTCCAGCCTGATAATCTGGGATTTGAAGTCAATCTCAGGTACTATCTGAGTGAAAAGCTCAATAAGTGGAGACGATTCTCACTGTTATTATTGAGCTATAAGGGATGAGGCATTCTCTGTAATAGAATGGGGCATTCTGTGTGAAGGAACAAGGTATTTTCTGTAAAGTAATGGGATATTCTCCATGAAGGAGTGGGATATTCTTTGTCATTATATTTTCCCCTAACTGTAATATGTCTCTTTGCTTGCACAGAAGTTGGAAATTTCCCAAAATGCCTTTTATACTTTCTGTACTTTATTCAACAGAGCACACTGAACTTGATTTAACACTTTCTTGATGACTGCTTGGAACATCCTAGATTGTATCATATTTGTAGCACTGCCAGGCCACTCAGGGGCCACAGGAGGTCTGGAGGGTTGTTTACATGGGCTTCTGTGGTTCTGCCAGCAAGTTTTTCTTCTCTGTTTGGAGTTAAGTTTTCAGTGAACCTATTTCTCACAGGTTCTGATTTGACTGCAATTTTAAGAAGAATGCAGGATTACCAGGGGAAAACAGATAAGGAAACTGCTTAAATAGCATACATTATTCAAAAGTAATAATTCTTAGTTCAGAGAACAAAGGTTAGTTTCCCTACCTACTACCTAAGAAAGTGCATGGCATTTGTTATAGCTGTTTCATTAGAGATTCAAGGACATTTTAATTTACTTTCAAGATCCAGTTTCAACTTTTGGTGATTGAAGTTATGGGGAATATACTTCAAGGCAAATAGAATATTATATTCACTCTATATTTAATAAGAGCTTTTGTTTTATTGTAAATACGCTTTCAGGAAATATTTTAACTTTTAATATTCAAAACCACCTAGGATCAAAAAAAATTGGGGGGGGGGGTACCAGGTATTGAACTCAGGGACACTTGACCACTGAGCTACATCCCAAGCCCTATTTTGTGTTTTATTTAGAGACAGGGTCTCACTGAGTTGCATAGCACCTTGCTGTTGCTGAGGCTGGCTTTGAACTCAGGATCCTCTTGTCTCAGCCTCTGAGCCACTGGGATTACAGGTGTGAGCCACTGGGATTACAGGTGTGTGCCACTGTGCCTGGCTAGGATCAAATTTTAAGTAACATTTCATTAAAAACAACTTCAATAGATCCTCAAATTGTCTATTAGGTGGGAGGGCTTTTTGTAAAAAAAACAAAACAAAACAGATCCTTTTACTCAACTTTTAATTATCCAAAGATAAAACATTGGGTCAATAATACCTTCCAAATACCTTGTTTAGGCACTTGGGTCAACAAATATCCTTCTTTGTTGAAAATAAACACTATTAATTTATTCTCTATTTGCATGTAGCCTGCACCCTAGCAGAGAATATTTAAAATATTATAGTTCCAAGGGAAGATTGACATGAAAGTGTTGATTACACTGGATGGGACACTGACCAGATTGACCTGCTGTGGGAAGCTGGTGTTTTGGGGAATGGGCTGGCCTGCAGATGCCTAATTGTGTCAAATACTATAGTGTATGGGTTATTTAAAATAGTTTTCAAGGATTATAGGATTACATTTTTTTTTGTTCATGAGAAACCAGCTTGAAAATTTTCTGACAGTTTTAGTAGATGTAGGGCTTTCTAAACAAGTCTATGGAATGCAAGGGAACTCAGCCTGGGATATTGCTAAAATTGCACAACCAGGTGTCACTTCCCTTGGGGCAAACTGTGACCTGTAGGGTCAATTGCTGGCACCAGCTTGCCTAGAGTGAGCTCAGTGCAGGCAGGAGATAGCTGAAGTTGCCCCATAGCTGAAATCATGACCTGTCCAAGAGCCATTTGGGCTGGGGCTGGCTTAAGGGAGCAGTTTCCATTGGGAGGGTTTTCTCACTGCAAAGGTTACTTGGAAACCTGTTTTGTCAAGAAATCTTTGTCCCTCCATATTAGGCACAGCTTGTTCTAGGTCCTAATTCTGTTTATCTTGCCTGATCTGGACTTAATTCTTTCATGTCCTGACATATCACAAAATATTAAAATGGTAGGCTAGGTCTCAACTCTTTTTGTTTTTGTTGTCTTTTCCCCCTGTTGCCAGCACATGCTATACCTATTTATGTTATCTCACTGGTGGGCATCTAGGGCTTGTGGATTCCCTTTGCATTTTTCCAGTGTCTGTGATCCAGATGTGAAATCATATGCTCTATGTGCTGGTTCTCTGCTGCTGCTGCTGCTGCTTTTACTTCTGTTCTTGTGGCTACTGCCATTTGCACTATTTTCTCTTGGCCTCACACATTTGTGCCTTGTGTTGTCTTATGGGTTTAGGTTCCCTTGCATTTCCATTATCTCTCAATGCTGCACTATTCTCTAAAATCTGAGCTGTAGGTTTCATAATCCTCCAGAGATACTCTATCCTTGGTTGTATGATAACAGGGTCTCATCTTCCCTGGGAACATTGCCTTCTAGGCTACACATTTTCTTTGTGATTCTGGGGACTGAACCCAGGGCATCATGTACACTAGGCAGGTACTCTACCACTGAACTACCTACCCCCGTAGCTTAGAAATACCACTTTCTGCTCTCAGTGAGATCCCTGAGTTCCATACTGTCGTACCCAAGGTGCCATTGACCAAGCTCTGTAGCCTCCTGACCTGTTTTGCTCTCATACCAGACATCCCAGCCATGTAAATTGCTGACTTCCACAAAGCTCTGTTTCCCACCACAATTCACCTCTGTTTGTGGGACTCCGCTTTTCATCTTCCCTGTGGCGTTAGCCAGGAAGGAATAGCAGGTTCTGGGCAGCATGCCATGAAAGAGACTATTCCCTCAGGAGCACCTCTTTTTCTGCTTCTCATTTTCAAATATTCCTGCTTTAAATTTCCTTTCTCTTCCCAACTGCTGCATGCAGGTTACATTCTGGTCTCCTTTTCTGCCTATGAAATACAAGGGAAACTTCCATAGGGGTAACAACAGAAATGTACTTCAAAGGGAACATTCCTAAGAGATAGTAAGATTAAGCATGGCAAACAAATCAATAAATGAAAAACAAAGAGGATTTTACAAGAGTTTCTGAGAGCCCTGACCTAGAAGGAGTTATACCAAAGTGTACTCATGGAAATATCACCAGAAGCTAATTTGTAATTGTGAGTAAAATGCACTGGTCCTATGATGAGTTGACCAAGTATTCAATACAACTAACTTTAGATTCCCCTCACCCTGTTGTGTGGAATTTCTGTGGTGTTTACTGGAAAATTTCCAATGGGGAGATTTTGCTTTATACTTCTTCAAAGTGAGTTTTTAGCGCATATAACTTAAAATTAAAATGAAAAGGGTGCAGCTTAAAATTGGTAAGTACTAAATACAGAGGAGCCTCACTTTACAAAATGTGTTTTCTTGAAAAGCTTTGTGTAGATACAGTTTTGGAAAATCCAGTCACATCTTAAGGGCACTGAGGGAGCAAGCTATTTAAGGGAACTCTGCGTGCAGTGAACTTTTTTTTTTTTTGCAACGTGAATAATCTCTACTTTTTAGATCTATTTTCTGAGTTTCATTTTTCTTCAGGCATGGTGCCCATGTATTTTTATTTTACCTCAATAATTTTATAGTTGGACATTTAAAGGATGGAGATTCGTGTTTTAATCATTTGTTGATTGATTCAGAAGCAAAGAAAAACGTACATGAGAATGTTTTAACAAACCTGTGTACAGCCTGAAGGCACAAGCACTTAATTGAATCTATCAACAGCAGAGCCTGACATGTAACTTTCTCTTAAGTATTTAGACAGTCAACTTTTTTACAGCCTCAAGTCACATTTGACTGATCCCAAAAAGCTGTTCCTTTGGCATCTAACCTGGAGTTTTTGCTACAGAAAAATTTTTATTGAAAGCTTAAATGGCTACAGTGTTTTGTTTTTTTTTCTTGAGTAAAAAAATTCAGGCAGGAATGCAACATAGCTTTAAACACACCATGTACAGACACGTGTAGACACACACACACACACACACACACATGCTCCACATGCCTTTGGCCAAAATTGGATTACTTCTCTGGGAACAAAAGTGCTATAGAAGCATTCCTAATAAATGAAGGCTAGGTAGTTTCTTTTCATTCATTAATTCATTTAACAAATATTTGTTGAACATCTACTAGGATCCAGGCACTGTAGTTATTTGACATTTGCTACCTTCCATAGGGGTAACAACAGAAATTAGGTAATAGACCTTGAAGCTGGGGGAGGGGAAGAAAAGGACAGGAGATCAGTTTTACCCACCTCCTCACCATGTTAGGTCCATGGCTAATGCTTGTTTATCATTACCACAGCTCACTAATATGTTAAGGTTGAAAGGAACATTAAAAATCCTCAGCTGAAAGCCTCCATTTTACAGATGATCAAAGTAAAGTACAGAATGGGAAATGATGTGGTCAAGATCACATAGTAAAACAGTAACAGAACCAGAGCAAAAACCTATACTAATACTATCCTTCTCATCGTATGGCTGTTAAGAGGGTTAAATGAGATAAAATTCATAAAGTGCATAGAATAGTACTTGGTACTTAGTAAACATCACATTAGTATCAGTTTAATAATGATGATTATAAATAATATGCCATACTATACCAAAAAGACATAATTTTATATTTCCCCTTTCATGGAAAATTACAAATGTATATGAGAATAGATTAGTACATTTCTTTATGAAGTTATGCCACTGACTCAGTAAATAGTTATACTCACTTGCATTGTTTTGCTTTAGAACTTTATGAATTGCTTTTTACATTTAATTTTGCCTTATAATTATATGAAACATTACTCTAGCTGCAAAATCAAATCTACAAAAGAAGACATATTCAGAGAAGTATAGCTTCTATTCTTGTCTCCAAGTTGTTCCCTCTTTCTTCCAGTATATAACCATGTTGCTTTCAGTTTTGTTTCATTCTTCCATTTAAAAATGCATTGTGTGTTTTCATAATGAACTATTTAAAATAAAAGTCTTGGCTATGAAAATAAAATGCATTGTAATCCCAGTGTCTCAGGAGGCTGAGACAGGAAGATCATGAATTCAAGGCTAGCCTTAGCAATTTAGAAGGCCTCAAGCAATTCAGTGAGACTTTGCCTCTAAATAAAATACAAAAAAAGGACTGGGGATGTGGCTCAGTGGGTAAGTAACCTTGGGTCTAATACCTGTTACAAAAAAATACATTGTGTTTATTCAGGTTTTAGTTCATATTTGCATCTGTATTTACATCTTTTTTTTGCACTCCTTCACATCTATGTAATGTGCTTAAGTCATACTGAACTATTTCAAGTTGTACTACATATACATATTTATGTAAGTATACCTCTCTTGCCTAATATCTTGCCTTTAGCCCCATCTCTACACCGGTTTGCCTCTGTATCCCTGTCCCTCCCATTATACTACCAAGATATTGAATGATTTAAAGGGCTTCAATATATTATATTCCTTATGGTTTCTATGCCTTATTAAATTGTGTTGTTTCACAAGAGATCCTGATTAGGAAAATTTCAAGGAAAAACAGGAGGAAAAGCTGTAGGGAAACAGACACTGTCATACATTGCTAATGGGATGCATAATAGTACAATCCCTGTAAAATGCTGTTCCCACCAAATTTTAATGCTCATTACTATACATCCATTATACCCACTTCATGTGCAAAGTTAGTAGAAAACTAGTCCAAGAGTCCTGCCCTTGCAAGCTCTGTAAATGAACGTGGAACATTTACTAGATAGAACAGTAGTGATCTTAAAAGATCTCAGATCACTAGGATATTTTGCTAAGTGTATAAAGCAATGTACAGGACAATGCCTGATAACTCCTGTATAGGCAAAGGTAGATGAAGATAAAGTGGACATCCACCCACATTTTTCCAAGTAACTTCACCTACTCCCCATAGGTGTCTATGCATATTATTTTCCTTTATAACCTTCCAGAGTTTCTTTATAAAAAAAAAACACTGATGAATATGCAACTTTATCTTCATCTACCTTTGCCTATACAGGAGTTATCAAAAAAAATTAAAATACTTGGGAATCAACCTAACAAAAGAGGTGAAAGATTTATACAATGAAAACTACAGAACCCTAAAGAGAGAAATAGAAGAAGATCTTAGAAGATGGAAAAATATACCCTGTTCATGGATAGGCAGAACTAACATCATCAAAATGGCGATATTACCAAAAGTTCTCTATAGGTTTAATGCAATGCCAATCAAAATCCCAACGGCATTTCTTGTAGAAATAGAGAAAGCAATCATGAAATTCATATGGAAAAATAAAAGACCCAGAATAGCAAAAACAATGCTAAGCAGGAAGTGTGAATCAGGCGGTATAGCGATACCAGACTTCAAACTATACTACAGAGCAATAGTAACAAAAACAGCATGGTACTGGTACCAAAACAGGCGGGTGGACCAATGGTACAGAATAGAGGACACAGAAACCAATCCACAAAACTACAACTATCTTATATTTGATAAAGGGGCTAAAAGCATGCAATGGAGGAAGGATAGCATCTTCAACAAATGGTGCTGGGAAAACTGGAAATCCATATGCAACAAAATGAAACTGAATCCCTTTCTCTCGCCATGCACAAAAGTTAATTCAAAATGGATCAAGGAGCTTGATATCAAATCAGAGACACGCCGTCTGATAGAAGAAAAAGTTGGCTACGATCTACATACTGTGGGGTCGGGCTCCAAATTCCTCAATAGGACACCCATAGCACAAAAGTTAATAACTAGAATCAACAAATGGGACTTACTCAAACTAAAAAGTTTTTTCTCAGCAAAAGAAACAATAAGAGAGGTAAATAGGGAGCCTACATCCTGGGAACAAATCTTTACTCCTCACACTTCAGATAGAGCCCTAATATCCAGAGTATACAAAGAACTCAAAAAATTAGACAATAAGAGAACAAACAACCCAATCAACAAATGGGCCAAGGACCTGAACAGACACTTCTCAGAGGAGGACATACAATCAATCAACAAGTACATGAAAAAATGCTCACCATCTCTAGCAGTCAGAGAAATGCAAATCAAAACCACCCTAAGATACCATCTCACTCCAGTAAGATTGGCAGCCATTATGAAGTCAAACAACAACAAGTGCTGGCGAGGATGTGGGGAAAAGGGTACACTTGTACATTGCTGGTGGGACTGCAAATTGGTGCAGCCAATTTGGAAAGCAGTATGGAGATTTCTTGGAAAGCTGGGAATGGAGCCACCATTTGACCCAGCTATTCCCCTTCTCGGTCTATTCCCTAAAGACCTAAAAAGAGCATGCTACAGGGACACTGCTACATCGATGTTCATAGCAGCACAATTCACAATAGCAAGACTGTGGAACCAACCTAGATGCCCTTCAATAGACGAATGGATAAAAAAAATGTGGCATTTATACACAATGGAGTATTACTCTGCATTAAAAAATGACAAAATCATAGAATTTACAGGGAAATGGATGGCATTAGAGCAGATTATGCTAAGTGAAGCTAGCCAATCCCTAAAAAACAAATGCCAAATGTCTTCTTTGATATAAGGAGAGTAACTAAGAACAGAGTAGGGTCGAAGAGCATGAGAAGAAGATTAACATTAAACAGGGATGAGAGGTGGGAGGGAAAGGGAGAGAGAAGGGAAATTGCATGGAAATGGAAGGAGACCCTCAGAGTTATACAAAAGTACATACAAGAGGAAGTGAGGGGAAAGGGAAAAATAATACAAGGGGGACAAATGAATGTCAGTAGAGGGGGCAGAGAGAGAAGAGGGGAGGGGAGGGGAGGGGAGGGGGGATAGTAGAGGATAGGAAAGGCAGCAGAACACAACAGACACTAGTTGGCAATATGTAAATCAATGGATGTGTAACTGATGTGATTCTGCAAGCTGTATAAGGGGTAAAAATGGGAGTTCATAACCCACTTGAATCAAATGTATGAAATATGATATGTCAAGAGCTTTGTAATGTTTTGAACTACCAATAAAAAAATAAAAGAAGTCAAAAAAAAAAAAAGAAAAATGTGGGTGGGGTAGGGATAGTTAAAAAAAAAGCTAAGGAAATAAGCAAAAGGAATTAGAATCAAAAGGAGAGAAACTGGAGAGAGGATTGACAACTCTTGACAAAGATTTCTAAAAACAGATGTAAAGTTGCATTCATGAGAGGAAGCTGCAAGTTCTCATTATTTTCTTCAAATTTAATTTTTCATTCCTACCATAATGCTTGGCAGTTTATTTTTCTTGATATATTTTTTCATAATTATATGATATAAACATAGTGTATTTTAACCACTTTCTTTTAATGCCCCCAATGCTCTCCACTTTACCCCAGGGTTTTGTGCAAAGATCACTTCCTGTGTGTGTGCTGCTATGCCAAAATTTGGAATTACTGCTTTAATCAAGCTGTGGGTGAGGGCTCTTCATGTATGGGTAACATAACTAATTGCACGGTCTTTGAAAGGTCAGGGCAAGCAGTGGAGACATTTGTATAAACCCCTCTGGCCTCATAGAAAGAATTGTAGAGAGTAATCTAAAAGATGTAGTTAGATTCCACAGGTACTCTGACTCCCAGTGCACATAGGGGAGGTGAAAGCAGCAAATCTTTTAGAAAAGAGTGACCCAGAAAGACAGAAAACTCACCATTATGACTTGAAGACTACAGGCAGACTCAAAGGTTTTGAAATTTTATAAAAGGATTTTTATACAAATAGACACAGTAGGGGCTGTGGTTGTGGCTCAGTGGTAGAGCGCTTGCCTGGCATGCATGAGGCACTGGGTTCAATCCTCAGCACCACATATAAATAAATAAATAAAATAAAGGTCCATCAACCACTTAAAAAAAAGCACAAACAAATAGATACAGTATATCTTTTTCCCTTAAAATATATATAATTGCAAGAAATCTTCAGTTTTCCGTATTCCAGGTTATCTACCCTGTCTAATGAGATTTAGTCTCATTCCCTGTGAATGAGAATTCATTATTTATCCATTGAAAGATAGGGGAGGGGTGTGGAAAAAGAAACAGATCCCTGGATAGAGATTTGGAACAATGACACATGATAATTTTATAAAACATTAAAACATGAAAAAACTAACACCACTCAATGATATATAGAGCTTATTCTGTCCCCTTGCTTTTAAGATGAATAGACAGTCCCATGTGGTATAACAATGTGAACTTTCTTTTCAGAAGTGTATTTACGATAGAGGTGGCCAATAGTCCTTGTGCATACTTCAACTTCTGGCATTTTGAGGGCAGGGTTTTTGTTTATTTTGTTTACTGATAGATTCCATGCATTAGATTAACTCTGAGCAAAGAATAGGAATACTATAAATGTTTGTTAAAGGAAGGAAAAATGAAAGGCTTTATGCATGAAAGATTCCATGAAATTCCTGATCAACGTTTTCAATGAATCATCTCTTTAAATTTTTGAGAGTCATCATTAATGGAGAAACTTTGTTGAAAATGTTAAATCACTTTTTCCAGTTCTAAATGTATAATATGAAGCAAAATAAAGATTCCAACAGTTCTTTTGTTTCATTGACATATTCAATACTGACGTTTTTGTAGTAAGTATATTTTGTTATGCAGTTCAGCATTTTTTTAGATGTTGATGGACGTTTACTTTATTCATTTATTTATATGTGGTGCTGAGAATTGAACCCAGTGCCTCACATTTGCTAGGCAAGTGCTCTACCACTGAGCCACAACCCCAGCCCCTTTAGTTCAGTATTTAAATACCAAGTTATTCAAAGTAATACAGAACATCTATACATTATTACAGTAATCAACAGCAGCTGGTGTGGATATCACTAAGGGATCATGTCAGAAACAAAGGGACAGAAATGCCCCAGTGCATATGGTGACAGACATTGAAGGTAATTCTTGGAGATGTGGCAGCCATAAGCCTCTGCCTAGATGTTTTTCTGCTACCAGCCCAGCCTCTGCCACCCTAGGCACAGGAATAAAGTGACAACCTATGATATTCCATACTGTGTCCTATTACTACACACCCGTTGAGATACTTGACTGCAAGAAATGTTATTTGGGCTAAAATGAGGACTAGGCCTGACTATGACCATTGCTATAGGTGTAATACACCATGTATAGGTTATCTCTGCAAACATGGTCTGTTTGAACTCATTAAAATTTAAATGTTCTATAGTAACACTGTCCAGTGAAAACACAGGAACCACATGTGCAATTTAAAATTATCTACTAGTCACCTTAAAAACATAAAAATAAACAGGTGAAATTAATTTTAATAGTGTACTTCATTTGAAAAGAGTTGAAATATGGGGCTGGGGTTGTGGCTTAGTGGTAGAGCACTCGCCTACCATGCACAAGGCCCTGGGTTCAATCCTCAGCACCACATAAAAATAAGTAAATTAATTAAAGGTATTGTGTCCAACTTATAACTAAAAAATAAATATTTAAAAGAAAAGAAGAGTTGAAATATATTACCTCAGGTATTCAACATAATATTATTTTTGGTTCTTTTTAGATATGTGACCGTGGAGTCCAAATTATACATGCATAGATACGTCTTATTCTAATTAGAGCCCCATTCTTGTGGATATACAATAATGGTGGGATTCACCATTATGTGGTGGTGTATTTATATATCTACATAGGAAAGTTATGTCAGATTCTTTCCACTGTTTTCCCTATTTCTATTCTCCCTCCCTTCCCTTCATTCCCTTTGTCTAAACTTCTGAACTTTTATTCTTTCCCTTCCCTGCTTATTGTGGGTTAGCTTCCACATATCAGAGAAAACATTGGATCTTTGTTTTTTGGGGGGATTAGCTTATGTCACTTAGTATGATAGTCTCCAGAGCCATCAAATTACTGGCAAATGTCATAAAGTCATTTTTTTCTTTGTGGCTAACTAATACTGCATTGTGCATATATACCACAATTTCTTTATCAATTCATCTGTTGATGGGCATCTACGTTGATTCCATAGCTTTGCTATTGGGAATTGAGCTGCTATAAACATTGATGTGGCTGGTCATTGTGATATGCTGATTTTAAGTCCTTTGGGTATATACTGAGTAAGGGGGAGCTGGGTCAAATCGTGGTTCTACCCCTAGTGTTTTGAGGAATCTCCAGAATGTTTTTCAGAGTGGTCGCGCTAATTTGCAGTCCCACCAGCAATGTATCAGCACATGCACCCTTTTCCCCACATTCTCACCAAGGTTTATTGTTACTTGTATTCTTGATTGTTGACATTCTGGTTGGAGTGAGATGAAATCTCAATGTACTTTTTATTTATTTATTTTTAGAAAAGTAGTTGGACACAATACCTTTGTTTTATTTATTTATTTTTATGTGGTGCTGAGGATTGAACCTTGGGCCTCCCACGCGCTAGGCAAGCGCTCTACCACCGAGCCACAACCCCAGCCCCTCACTGTAGTTTTAATTTGCATTTCTCTAATTGCTAGAGATGTTGACCATTTGTATTTCTTCTTCTGTGAAGTGCCTGGACAGTGCCTTTTCTCATTTATTGATTGGGTTCTTTTTTTGGTTTTAAGTTTTTTGAGTTCTTTATTTATCCTGGAGATTTATGCTCTGAGATGTGGGTGGAAAATATTTTCTCCCATTCTGCAGGCTTTCTCTTCACACTCTTGATTGTTTCCTTTGCTGTGAAGAAGACTTTTATTTTTATGCCATACCATTTATTGATTCTTGATTTTACTTCTTGTGCTTTAGGAGTCATGTTAAGAAAGTTTTTTTATAAGCTGACATGTTAGAATATTGGGCCTACACTTTCTTCTAGTAGGTACAGGATTTCTGGTATAATACGTAGGTCTTTGATCAGCTTCAAGTTGAGTTTTGTGCAAGGTCAGAGATAGGGGTTGAATTTCATTCTACTGTGTATGGATTTCTAGTTTCCCAAGCACCATTTGTTGAAGGGGCTATCCTATCTTTTCTCTAATGTATGTTTATGGCACCTTTGTCTAGTATGAAAAAACTTCAGGGTACTATTACTGAGACAGTTTTCTCTTTCAATGGATTCATCATTGGTGTATAGAAACACAATTGATTTATGGGGATTAATTTTGTATCCTGCTACTTTGCTGAATTCATTTATGAGTTCTAGAAGTTTTCTGGGGGAGTTTTTTGGGTCTTCTAAATATAGGATCATGACATCAGCAAATAGGGATAGTTTGAACTCTTCTTTTTCTATTTGTATCCCTTAAATTTCTTTTCTTTTTTCTTTTTTTGACTAATTGCTCTGGCTATAATTTCAAGATCAATGTTGTGTAGGAGTGTTGAAAGAGGGCATCCCTGTATTGTTCCAGGTTTTAGAGGGAACAACATAAAATTCTTAACGAAAAAAAATGAAATACTTTTTCATACTAAGTATTCGAGATCTGTTGTATAATTTATACTTGTAGCACATATCAAGTCAGACACTTACTCTTCAGTGGCTACAGTGAAAAGTTCAATCAAAATAGTAAAAATGTAATAATAAATTTAAAATTTTAAATGTAAATTAATTAAAATAAAATATAGTAGAATAAAATGAAAAGTTCAGTTTCTTAGTTGCACTATCCACATTCCAAGTGCTCAAAGCTACATGTGGCTCAGGGCTATCATATTGGATGGTCTAGAAATATGGCCTATCTTCCAAATCTAGTGTAAAATCTTATCCAGAAGACAGGTCTATTATGAAATACTTTCAATCATTAACATAATCACTTAAGTGAATCAACAAAAATACTCTTCTTCATCACATATTTCTCAAACTGAAGTTCTCAGACCTTTAAATGTTGAGTTCTTTGTATCTTTTACAATTCACTGCTGGAAAATCTCCAAAATTGTAACATATTTAATTGATCCAAACTGCAATAGTTGAGCCACACCACAAGAGGACCTGCAAAGACAATTTGAACTCAAAATTTAGCTTTGCTTATATTATTAGGCTGAAGGGTAATTAGCAAAAAAGCTCACTGTCAATATTAATATTCTCACATCTGCTTTGATTAAAATTAAAAAACGTAATCCATTTTAATCTAATTTCAAATTAGCACATGGTGTGGGAACTATTAGTGGTAAAATGAGTTTATAGGAAGTATAATTTTGGCAAGAATTAGGAAATACTATACAATGGTTGAGAATATGGGATATTAAGTCATATAGGCCAGGGTAAATTCCAGGTTCTGTCTTACACTAGCTTTATGATCTCATGAAGTTCTACTCATCAAAAAAGAGTAAATTACAGTACCTCATACTTGGATTTGCTAAATATTACTTAACTCATAGCAAGTGCTTATCACAGTGTACATATTACTCAGAAATGCTGGTAATTACTATGATTATTTGTTGTTACTAGCTCTTAATCTTACATATATTTATAATATTTCCTTGATAAATAAGTTTAGTTTAAGCTTCCTATACTTGTTATTTTTTTCTGTATAAGTAGTGAAAGAAATATGTATATCAATGTAATAAGTAAGATAGAAAGAGACTGTGTTGTGTATATGAAGGGTCCAGACCTGCCTGGCTCTAGCCACATTTATTTTTCCTAGACTTATATTGGAATAATTTTGTTTGACTTCTTTCAAATATCTGCTAATGTTCTTGGAACAAATTCCCTGGTTACTAGCTATATAGTTTACGTGCTCATTTCTGTTAGAACTGAACACTGGGATTGATGTTCTATACCATTTTCCCTATTGAGACTTTGACCTTATTCCTTGGTTTCCCTGCTTAGTCTGCTTCAGATAAACACCCTTCCCAGTTTGGTCTGTCATCTTTCTAATGGTTCTTACCTTTTTCAGCATTCTCCCACCCTCCTCATCTGTGAGCAAGTACTTGCTATAAGAGCATGAAAGAGCTGTGTGTACATAATGAGCGTTAAGTCACTATAACTTGTTCACAAAGATATTTGTATAAGTGAATAATAGTATGTGGTCTCCAAGATTTGTCACAGGTGCATTTTGAATCTACAGTATTGTGTTAAGTATGCAATATTTAGTTTTATGTAAAATATGCACATTTTTATGTGAAAGTAATTACTGTCCCAACATTTAATATACTTTTACAAATCACACACTCAGTGTTATCTCCTCTGGTATTCTTTCTTCCATTTGATCTAGTCTCCTCCATATAATAGCTCATATTTGTAATTGTAGTTATAGAGAAGACAGTTATTATGAACCTCTGCAATTTTCTTTTTTGTCCTCTGTGTTTTCTAGGAGCAGTGGTGGAAATAGAAAAGTTTTCCCTGGGTTTTATGTTTACATGAATGGAGTCATTCAATTTATACCTGTTCTTCTGCTCTTATGAGATTGGCTTATTTTACTTAATTTCATGTTTTTGAGATTCATTTATATTGATGCACTTAGCCATTGTTTATTTGTTTTTATAACTACAGGTATCTCATAGCTTGAAAATATCATACTAGTGTCATCCATATACTGTTGATGGGCAGTAAAAAATTGCTCATGGAAACACCTTGCACATGTCTTTTGGTACCCACGTACAAGAATTTCTATCATGTATGCTAACATTGATAATCAATAGGTGTACCTTAATATTGGCTATGGTCAAAATCCATTCTAATTGGTTGGTGCCCACTATGGTTTGTATATGGTTTGAGTATGTCCCCCAGTGGCTTATATGGTAGAAGGTTGGTCCCCAGTGTGACAGTGTTTAGGTTGTGGAACTTTTCTTTTTCTAAGGGAAGCCTCAGAAAGGATTAACGTAGGCCTTCTGGGTCTGGATTAGTTCCTGTAAAAATGAGGGATTCTATGCTAGCTTGGAATCTCCTGTGCATACTTCTTTTGCAGGTTCTGTCCATCACTCTTCCACAAACTCCTGTCATCTGCTATGAGGTCCTCATCAGAGCCAGTGCCATTTTCTTGAACCTCCAGAACTATGAGTTTAATTTTTTTTTTGTTTATAAAGTACCCAGTTTGGGGTATTTTGTTATGGCACCAGAAAACACACTATGACATTGTCCATTACTTACTGGCTATTAAATAATTTATATTACATACAAGTATATCTGAGTGCAGAATTGTTGATTTAAAGAGTATGTACATATGTAACTAGGTAATGCCAAGTTGTTGTTTTTTTCAAAGTTATTATAGCAATTCTATTCCTAACTCTGGTATATGAGAATCCCATGAGAATTCCATGTATTCTACTTTGTCGTATCTCTTGACATAAAAACAACAACAACAACAAAACCTCAAAAAAACAAAAAACAACCTGGGCTGGGGTTGTGGCTCAGCTGTAGAGCACTTCCTTAGCATGTGCAAGGTGCTGGGTTCAATCCTCAGCACCACGTAAAAATAAATAAATAAAGCAAAGGTATTGTGTCCACCTACAACTAAAAAAAAAACTGAAAAAAAAAACACCTAATTTTGGCCATGTGATAGAAGAAAACATGTATATTATTGTGATTTTAATTTTTATTATCGGGTCACCAGTGTGGTTGAGTATTTTCTATTGGCCATTCTTTCTCCCTTAATGCTGAAATGCCTGTGTCATTTGCCCATTTTTAAAATTTCCTTCATTTCTCTATCTTAATCCTTTGTCAGTCATATGTATTGGAAATATCTTCTAGTTTGTGGATTGTTTTATCAATATCTTCATGATTTCATTTTTTCTTATTAGCCTGACAGTCCTAATTTTAAAACTAACAAATATGCCAATCTTTTCTTTTATGATTTGAGCATTTTCTGTTTCATTTAATAAATCTTTTCTTACTATAACATTTTATACACATAGATATTTTCTATTATTTCTAAAAGTTTTAAAGTTAGGCCTTTTACACATAAGTTTTTGATGCATCTGGAATTGATTTTTCTATGGTATGAGGTAGAGATCCAATTTCATTTTTTTTTGCCTTAAGGATAACACATTATCTTAGCATCATGCCATGCCAGGTCTGTTATATGTCAAGTTTCCACATATGCATTAGTCTATTTCTGTGCTCTTTATAGAATTCCATTTGTCTACTTGTCAGTCATTGTGTTAATGCATCACTGTGTAATTTCTAAGATTTTACAATACATTTTGATATCTGAGAGGGCAAATTCTAGTCTGCCCATGGACCAGATTTTTTGGATGATGACTTCTGTAGACTGCTGTCTGCCACTGAAAATGGATGAATAGGAAGGATGTTGCTCAATTTGATAATATGCCCCTGAAATGACATTTTAACTCTCCTTAAATATTCATTTATGACAGAAAAAAATGTGTCAATATTTTAGTTGTGTTAATTCTTATAAATAATTTTGGAAACTAGTAATTTATGAACATTTTGAGAATTGGTATAATCTAATAATTTGTTTTATGTATTCATTACTCTATTTCTTCTTTCATTCATTCAGCAAGTATTTATTGAGTTCTTCCTATATACACAGTACTATACCATATAGATATTATACTATCTATATACTACTATTTATATAATGTTGATAGCCATGTAATGTTATGAATTGCATTATGTATAATACACACAGCATTTTGCATGTGTGTGGTGTTTTTAAGTTTTAAAAATTTCAGTTCTACTATAATAATGTTGAGAAATCAAGTGAAGTGAATAAAGAAACAGATATATTTTACAGAAAAAAATGAGGGTTCATTATGGCAGCCTGAGCTAAGAGAACATAGTACTAAGAAGTGGGATGCTGCTATAACAAATACCTTAAAATGTGGAAGCATCTTTGGAACTGAGTAATGAGTAGAAGCTGGAAAAATTTTGAGGTATATGTTAGAAAAAGTCTAAATGGTCATGTGTGGATTTTTAAGGGCAATTTTGATGAGGGTTCAGAAAGAAAAAAGAATATTTGTAAAATAAAACTGAATCTTCTTAGAGAATACCTAAGTAATTATGAACAGAATACTGGTAAACAGAATGCCATTATGATGAAATCTCAAATCGAAATAACAAGCATGTTATTGGAAACAGGAGAGAAGCCTCCCTTGCTATAAAATGACAAAGAACTTGGCAGAATTGTGTTTGTGCTCTAGTGTTTTGTGTTATTTCCTTTGTTTCAAAATCAGGGGCATCACCTGGGTTTCAACAGGCCAGGAGACCTCTATGGAAACCTGCAGGAGTAGTGCCACCCAAGGCCATAGGAGCCCAACCCTGTCCAGCAGAATTGTGGGGCAAGGCTATCACCCCAGTAATTCCAGAAGGCAGACTCCATTTCACCCCAGTGGACCTAGAGAGCAAGACTTCAAGCCAAAGAGGATTACTTTCAAGCCTTAAGTTATGAAGCTTGCTTTGCTAGTTTTTGGACTTCCTTGGGATCCGTCACCCATCTCTTCTTTTCCATTTCTCCCTTTTGGAATGGGAATATGTATTCTATGCCTGTCCTATCATATATATTGGAAGCACATAACTTTGATTTCATGGTTCAGAGCTGAAGAGGAACTTTGCCTCAAGGTGAATCTTATTTGGAATCTCACCTGAATCTAATTTAAATGGACTTTTGACTTTAAAGTTGATGCTGACATGAGTTTAGAGTTTTAGGGCCATTGGTATGGGAAGAACATATTTTATATTTTAGGACATGAATTTTGGGAGCCAGGGGCAGAATGCTATGGAGTGAATGTTTGCATTCTCCCCAAATTCATATTTTGAAACCCTACCCAGTAATGTAATTATATTAGGAGGTGGGCCCACCAGTGGCTTAAAAACACGCTTACAAAATTACTGAATGTTAATAAGCAATACACATAAACTGGCATGAGCTGTCTCCAGCACACCACAAGTTATATAACAACATGTCATAGCAATATAAGATTTCATAAGATGATCAATAATTGTTACATAAATTGTATGGAGAATGAAACAATACAACCAGGGAAAATGATCACAATGAAAGATTGGATCAAATAGGCCAATTGATCACACTTATTTATAGCCCTTTCTGTCCCAAATTATATGAAATAATTAAATTAATGATATATAAATAAATATATACTAGCTTTCTTTCTATTCCTGTAGAGCACTGAACAATTTTTCCTTTAGGGTGTCTATTCTTGCTGTTGTTTTCTGTTTGGATTTCTTTCTTTGGCTATATGTATCACTCTATTACTTTATTTTCTTTAATTTAGGTTTCTATGAATAGCCTGTGTAGTACTGCTATACCTTTCCACATAGAAAGACCCAAGGAGGAACTTTTCCCCACTTCCTGCTCAATTTTTTTCCCCTAGCACATATCACCATTTGATAAGCTGGGCATTTTAATGATATGTTTTTGTCTGTCACCCTCTACTAGAAGGCAATTTTATGACAGCTGGGAATTTTGTCTGTGTTTACAGCTATATCTTTGGTACCTAGAATAGTGACTGGCACAGTTTAAGAGCTCCATAAATATATTTGGATGAATATCACTGCTGATAAACAAGAGTATATCACCAGAGGACCAGAAATTATGAGGAATTCCTTGAAGTTTGAAAGCAGACAGGATCAGATAGATAAGAAGAGAAGACGCCACAATTCCAATGATGAAGGAGAAAACTGATAAAGTAAAAGAATACCCCGCAAATTCCAAATTCAGAGTAAGTAAATGTTAGAAGATAGAAGAGGTATAATAGGGCTTGCAGCTTTTGTCCCCCAATTCCTTTCCACAACAACCCTCCCCTTCCTGAGCTAATGACTGCCATTCATATAGCTATGGGGACAAAAAGGGGACAATAAGGAAAGAGAACTTTTCAAAATTGAACTATACCCCTATCTAACTGTGTCTTGGCTTCCATTATTTAGCTTCTCCTAGTGTTCTCTAACCTAGTAGCATAACTGTAGACTACATCAATCTATGACATATTTTAAAATAAGAGTATGAAAACAAAATAGGCTTCACTGAAGAATTAAAGGTTGGAGAACAAGACAGATTCTTTGAAATTATATTTTTACCAAAATAAAGAAATTGCAAGAAAAGGGGTAAATGACAGAATGTACACAACTGAAGATCAAATTGGTACTCTGGACAATAAAGTCAAGGGTTAAAGAAATGAAGTGTAGAAATTAACAAAAATGCCAACAAGCCAAAGAGATGAACGCTTAAGAGAAATGTTAAGAGATATGGTGAACAAAGTCAAGTCTCCATCTAATAAAAGAAAACATAATGAAAAGGAAAAAAAGCAGAGAAATAATAAAACAGAAAAATGGTCATCAAGCTAAAAAATAGGAATTTTCAGAGTAAAGAGAGTCATCAAATGTTGAGTAGGAACAATAATAAGAGGTCCACATATGGATACATCCTTATGGATTTCATAACTCCACAGATAAAAAAATTCCAAAGCTTCTATGCAGACAGGGGAAAAAGAAAAAATTATTCAAAAAGACATAACAAATATATAAGAAGACAGTTGAGCAATATTTGCAAAAGTTCTGGGGGAAATGTTTTTTAATGTATTTTTTGTACCTCTATTTATTTATTTTAAAATATTTATTTTTTAGTTGTAGTTGGACAGAATATCTTTATTTTATTTATTTATATGTGGTGTTGTGGATCGAACCCAGGGCCTCACCCATGCTAGGCAAACACTCTATCACTGAGCTACAACCCCAGCCTATTTATTTATTTATTTATTTATTTATTTTTATGTGGTGCTGAGGATTGAACGTAGTGCCTCACATGTGCTAGGCAAGCACTCTACCACTGAGCTACAGCCCCAGCCCCAGGGGAAATGCTTTTTAATTTATAATTCCATATCTAATCATGCTGGGACTCTAGTGAAGCCAAATAATGATGTTCTCATACATGCAAAGAGTATGGAAGTTATTCTGTACAGAACTCAAAGAAAAAAATCCTTGTGGAGGTATTACAGCAAAATTAGAATTGACTCCAATGCAGACAATTGGGATATAAAAAGTAGAAGTGTAGAAAGGGACCAGAAATGCTTATATTTAAATTTAAATACAAGTTGATACATAATTTAAAAATATAGAATCAATATTCTAGATCACTATAGGGTTAGAAGGGAAGGCAGATAGAGTAATAAGGATCTTTTATATTTCAGGGAAATTGTTTTAACAGTTATTAACTTCTATGAACAAGGAAAAGTGCAGTTTTAATGTTTATTACGTTTTAAGGATAAACACTAAAGGAATAGAAATAAGACGTGTAACAGTCCTTCAGGGGGAAAAAGGAACAAGGCAACCTGATCAACTCAACAAAGTGCTGGAAAGAAGGAAAGGGAAAGGAAGGGAAATGATGAACAAAATGTAAATGTAAAATATGAAACAGAATATCAGTAATCATATAAATTGCATATGGGTTAAATTCCCCCATAAAAAGGATATTTAAATTGGGTTAAAAACAACTCTTCTGACAAAGACTAGTTATATATCTTGAAGAGATATGCCTAGAAAAACTCAAAGAAACAAAATGGCACAGAGAATTTGAAAAAACAGGGATAGAGAAATGAACACCAGAAAGAAAATGTGTATGTAAGTGTGCTTTAAAGTGTGTATGGCTATATTAATATCAGATATAAGGCCAGAAGCTAAATGTATTATGTAGAACAATTAAATGAGAAACAGAAATCTATCTTACATTGATATAATCTATCATCCTCCAAGGAAATATAATTTAATAACCCCTTTTGATCTTACTAGCATATTTATGGAATTCATTGAAAAATACTATTAGAGACATAGTAAACTTTAGCATATCTTTCTTGAAAATAATAGAAACAATAGAACAAATTACAAAAATAAGGAAGATTAATGAGGATAATTTTTCCACCAAAGGAGGACTTCACATTCTTTTCAACAAGTACAAAACATGTACAAAGATTGGATATGATTTTGACCACAAAGAAAAAGACAATACATTTTCCAAAGGAAAAGTTAAGCAAGTTACTTTCTTTTATCAGAGTAGCAATATAAATAATTTAATAAAATGGCTATAAAAATTGGGTATTAGTTTCCTATAGTAACTGTAAAAAATTACCACACATCTAGCAGCTTAAAATGACACAAATTTATTATCTTAAGAAAGTTCTGAAGGTTGGAAATCAGGAGCAAGTCTTATGGGACTAAAATCAGGTGTCAAAAGATCTCTGTTCATTCTGGAGGCCCCGGGGAAAATAATTTCCTCGCCTTTTCCAGCTTCAAGAGGTTCCCCATCACTTTGACTTCTTGCTTTCATGCCCGCATGTCCTCAAACACTTCTGCCTCTCTGTTCTAGCTTTTAAGGACCTTTGTGACTATATTGTATTTGGGTCCTTCCGAACTTACGATACTTGACTTAACCACATTGAAAAATCTCTTTTGCTATGTAAGAGGTTCTGGGAAATAGGATATGGGCAAATTTCAAAAAAGGGGGATTGAACTCAGGGGAACTCAGCCTCTGAGACACATCCTTAGCCCTATTTTGTATTTTATTTAAAGACAGGGTCTCACTAAGTTGCTTAGTGCCCAGCTTTTGCTGAGGCTGGCTTTGAACTTGGGATCCTCCTGTCTCAGTCTCTCAGCCTCCCAAGCCACTGGAATTACAGGTGTGTGCCACTGTACCCTCCTTCACACCCTTCTTTTTGCCTGGGTGTTTAAAAAGTTCCTAGAATGTAGATGAAACCCTGGAGAAAGAGGTGGATCTCACATTGACTGGGATTATATTCTTGCTAACCTCGGGAAATTGAGCTCAAATGGAAATAAATTTCCATTGCAGAAATAAAAATGTCAGGAATGGTGGCACATGTCTGTAGTGCCAATGGCTTGAGAGGCTGAGGCAGGAGGATCACGAGTTCAAAGCCAGCCTTAGTAATTTAGCAAGGTCCTGAGCAAATTAGCAAGATATTGTATCAAAATAAACAATTATAAAGGCTGGGGATGTGGCTTGGCGACTCAGTGCCCCTAGGACTAAATCCCCATTCCAAAAACAGGTAAGCAAATGTAAAAATTAAAGAAAAATATCTATTGTACACTTTACAATGTTAGCAGTCTACTTATATAGATAAGAGAGAACTGAATACATCTTTCTTAGAGTTAAAGATAAAGGTGTGTATAAATTAGATACATATTTTACAAAAAAAGTACCATAGTGCTTTTATTTAGACACTTAAGTGATTATATGCAAATTCAATTGCTTTTGAAATAAAGTCCAGAATCACTCACTTGAATTCATTGGGAACAGACCCGTGTGAATTAATGAAGCATTGAAATTTTAGATAATTTTCCAATACTTCCATAACTTGAACTTGTAAAGCTCATCTGTTACAACCAGTGTGACTACAAACAGATATTGAAACTCTCTGAGTTTATTTCTACAATACTAAAGTTGATATTATCTATGTCACATGGATGTTGTGAGGATTAAATGAGCAAATGTATATAGAAGTACTTAACATAAAGCAATCACTCAATAAGGCAGTCCCTTTTTTACTGTTCCTGAATGTGAAATTAATTGAAATACATTTTTTATGAAAGCCCAAACTAACCTCAGAGCACAATAATGATATAAGTAGTATGAATAAGGGCTGCATGCTACAAATGGGAAATTAGAAATCAAGTAGTTCTTATCTTTAAAGTTCCGAATCTGTCATTTAGCCTGCTATTATTTTTCTAGTATTTCTGATATTTTTCATTCTATGAGTGACCCTGTTTAATAAATTTGGAAGAAATTGATGTATCACATCATTCATTTTTAACTTAGATGATATAGAGAAAACCAATGAATCAACTTCAATTCTGTAAAGGTTTAACCCAGGAGGTCAGAGTTTCAGTTTCTTTTGTCATGATCCAATCACATCTGCTCTCAACTTAGCTGAGTGTGTGTAATATTTAACAACTCATTTTATTTTTTTTCATTGTAAGGATAAATAGGCACAGAGGGGAATATTTCATAGTCTGTGATAAGGGTATGTTTTATCCACAAGCCCCAAACAACCTATGAATAAAATAAGTTTTATAAAGAAAATAATTTTATAGGGGAAGTCTATGAGGCTTATAATTTTTAAGAGAATTAGGTTCAGAAAATATGGGACTATTAGAAAGCTTGAATCTCATATTTCTCAATTTATGCAATAAACATAATGCAATAATAATAGCTACTATTTATTAAATGTCTACTCTGTATTTGATGCTAAAGTAGGTCCTTTACATATATAATTGGAGGAATATATTTGGCCAGGAAGATCATAAATCTTTATTTTACTTCCTCTCATCTTAGAGATAAATATCTTGGTGATACCTATGAATATACAGGAAAGTGGTAATATCAAAGCTCATGCAAAATATTTATGGAGCCATCACTAGGAGGATAAGTCTGTAATTGTTCCCCTCTCCACCCTGTTTCTCACACTGTCTTTTCCTGTTGGGGGCAGAGGATCAGTCAGAATATATTTAATTTAGGGAAATTTTCTTCTTAGATCCACATTGGTGCATATGCATATACACATACACATGTGTATATAAAATATGTATATAAAATATGTGTAGAGATGAATAAATTTTATATATACATATATGTATAGTGCTGTGCATGCATATATAATTTTGTACATGTGAATTTTAATAGAGTACTGAATACTGACATTGGGTAGGGATAGTCCTTTATAAAGGTAGTACTATTATGCATCCCCATCCCACCAGCAATGTATGCCAGTGTCTGTTTCCCTACAGTTTTTCCTTCCATTCTGCCTTGAAATCTTCCCAATGCAAATTCTGTATAGAGTAACACTTTTAAAGAATATAAAAAACATGGTATATTGAAGCACTTCAAACTATTCAATATGGTCAAAATATAATATGGGGGTGACTGGGAGACATATATAAACTTGAATATAAAGATGGAATTTCTTCAAATAATTCAGTATAACCTTAGTGCAGTATGTGGAATTCTAGGAGTAGAAGGTGAGTAGTGTGTATTTGGATTACTATTACTGTCTGGCTGGTCAGAATGGGAAATCATCCTTCTTTTTCCATAAACAGGAAGATCTTGGTGGTGGTGGTGGTGGGATCAGGTTTAGAGGCAAACGATCATCTAGACTGTTGGACTGAAGATCCAAAAACATTAGCCTGTTGAACAAGTGGGTAGATTGGGAGCTAAGATTATCTAAAAGAGAAACTCTGTGAAGAGTTCAACTTTTGGGAGTGCTTTTATCTTGGGCTATGGAAACACTCATAAGAAAAGTACAATTTTTAATTGTTCTCTTCCTATGTTGCAATCCTCATTAGTTAATTATTCTCAACCCCTCAGTAAAGTCTTAGCTGCTACCAGCTTGGGTGATAGAGATATGAAGGGGAAAGGGACAGAGTGGCAAAAAGAAGTATGAACTGCCCTATATTGGCTCCCTTGATGCTTATGTGCAGGGAGTATCATGCAGTACAGTGGGTAATTATGTCCAGTTGTTCCCAGAAGCAACGGAATCCAATAAAAATGTGTCTCATAGTCAAACTGAGAATAGCAAAGAAGATCAACTAGGAGATTCAGGAGCAGAGCTGAGAGACTTTCTCTCTCAGTTTTTAGTAGAAAAAGGTGTTCCTCATTAAAGGAGACAGCTAACTTGGGCTTCAAACAAATCATCCTTTATTTTCCTGGGATATCTGTGTAATAGATATTATTCTCTCCATTCTATGTACTAGAAAATAATAATAATAATAATTAAATTTTTTCTTATGCTGTAAATAATAACAATAGCAATGATTTATTTTCAACCTACTATGTGTTTGACCCTCTCTACTTTTCTTCAATGTATTGTTTTATAGAAAGATTGCTACAATGAAAGAGTTGCTTTCTCAATTTTATAAATGAGGAAACAGATTCAGAGAGTAAATAATATACTCAAGTCAGGGAGGTAATGATTGACTAAACTGGGACTATGGACCCTATCATCATGCTGATCCCTCCATATATTATAGGGACAAGAGATGATAGATAGATAGAGATTAGCTTCCCTGATTCTCTGCTTTTGCCTTTCTAGACTTATGTCTCTTCTTGCTTATTTTTGTTCTTCCATTACTTGAAAATGATCTTATCCAAATATCATTTGGATTTCATTTCTTCCTGCCCCCTTGGGATCTTTTTAAAGCAAATCTTTTTCTTTTTTTGCTAATTTTGCAATTTTAAGCATGAAAGAAAACTCCTGCCCACAAACTTCTCTCTGCACTCTAGTCTGTCTTCTTCAAAGAGAGGTCTCTATTTGCTGTATCCATGCTATTGCCAATTCACATAAATGAAGTTTTCATTAAGGAGATCGTGAACCTTCTGACTGCCAAATCCAATGGCCTTTCTGCAGTCTCTATTCTTTTGAACCTTTATGTAGTCTCTGACACCATGCCATTGGCTATCTTGAATTTCTTGAAATTTTCTCCTTTATCATTCATTACATCGATTCTCTTATTTTTCTTAACATTCCTCAGCCTCATTCAATGGCTCCTGATTCTCCCTGCTCATCTCTTATATATGGATGTTCCTTGATGTTTAATCATCAGTGCTAATATTTTTTAAATCTGAATTATTTGTAAGTTTAATCCAATGATAAGCACAATTTCCAAATTATAATAATAATAATAATTATAATGTTTGTCCTTGGGTTTTTGGGAGAATAAACAAGGAAAATATTCCACAAATATTTTAAAATTAGAATAATGAGGGAATATTTGTCCTTCCAATATTAAAACTTAACAAGGTTCTAATAAATTATACTGTATATTACTAAAAATCAAAAGCCAAATCAACAAATTACTGTAATAATAGCAGAACTCATTGTCATAGAAACATCAAAATAATGCTTTTAATTTGATTCTATGGTCTTCAAATGCTTAGGGTTTTTAGTTTAGAAACATACTTTAAGTATATTATTTTCTTTTTATTGATTTCTTAAAATGACAATGGAATGCATTACAATTCTTATTACACATATACAGCACAAATTTTTCATATTTCTGTTTGTATATAAACTATGTTGACACCAATTCGTGTCTTCATACATGTACTTTGGATAATGATATCTATCATATTCCACCATCCTTGCTAATCCCCTGCCCCATCCCTTTCCCTTCCACCCCTTTGCCTTATCTAGAGTTTGTCTATTCCTGAAATCATTCTTTTATTTTTTTATTCTATGGATTTAACTTTCAAACCTAAATATACTTTTTTTTTCTTTCTGAGACTCATATCGATGTCAGCTACTGGAACTGTTATATAGCCTAGTTTAAAGCAAACTTTCATTGGTGAAATCTTCCTTTGACTCCCCTGATTGGATGCATTTTCTTCCTTTTGAATTCCTATAGGATTTTCCCCACACTTCTTAGTTGACACTCATCACATTGAACTTTGCATGGTAACTGTTTGTGTGCCTGTCTTATTCCTTCCAGTAGATTGTAAGATCCTTGAGGGCCAAAACTTTCATTTTCCCATCATTGTGCTTTCTTTAGAAAATGTGCCATGTACATTACAGAGTATCTGTATTTAATGAATTAAATTTAATCTATTATCTGATTACCTTTTGGGATTTTACAGTCTAGAATTTCTCTGAGCTGAGATCTTTTATAACTATGCATCCTGACTTGAAGGAGATAGGAACAACTCCTTACCATGGTGCTGTAGTTTGAGGATTACCACTGTGGCTCTGCAGAGACTGTCATGAACTGACCTTTATTCCTCAGTCTATGGGGGAGCAGATTTGCAAACTCCTGATACCACTTCTGTATTTGCATTAAAGATGATTCAGTTTTAGAAGGAGCTATTTTTAACTGACACAGGTAGACTAGGTTTCCTTATGGTGAACATTGAGCTCCAGGTCACATATGTAGGTCCAGACAGGCAGTAGCTAGTAGGATTCTAACACCCTCACAAGAGATCCCGTAAATGCATCCCCCTTGCTTGCCTCTTGCCTACCTTCCTGACTGTGTTTACTTGCCCATATTTCCCTGATTCCTGCCCAGACACATGACCATTGGCCTGTTTGCTCTGTGCTAATAGAGATTTTATCACCCCTTACAAGAAAAAGATAGGTTTCTGGGTGTGGTGGTACACTCCTTTAATTCCAGTGACTTGGGAAGTTGAAACAAACAATTGCAAGTTTTCTAGCCCCCACAAATTAGTGAGATCCTGCCTCAAAATAATAATTAAAAAGGCTGGGGTTATAGCTCAGTGGTAGAGCAACCCTGGTTTCAGTCCCCAGTAATACTCCACACATTCACACACACACAAGATAGGTTGATAGTCATTTGTCATCCAATATGAAAGGATTATATCTCTTACTTTCCTTGTTACTACCCTTTACTCATTATTTCTTTATTGTGAAGATAACATAAGTACTTAATTTTAATATTTTGTTTGTTTAATGCCTATTTTTAATACATACATTTTGGTCTAGATCGATTTTCTTATGCTGTAGATTCTTGCAGGATAGGGTAGAATCTGCTTAGGTCAATTTGATGAATTCTTAGCATAATTTGAGATGTGTACTTAATGAGTAAAATGCTTTTGATGATGATTTAACACCATCTACTGGTCCTTGTTTTGAATACATTGGTCTTTAAAATCAATTGTGATTTCCAAGCAGTGTAAATATAACCTGTGTTCTCAAGATTTCACCCAAAGTGGTGTGGCTGAGACAAAACTGAGAGACATCTTTCATCATATTAGGAACTTACAATGTGGTTCCTCTTACAAACTGTATCAAGTTACACATAAATAACTTCAATGAGGCAAAATATATATACCTTCACAATGGCAGTACCAACATGCTCTCTATATAGGAAGTAGGTGTCTCATCCAGAAGGGGAGTTAGTAAAAGAATTAATTAAAAAGTTTAGATGTGATACAATCAAATTTGTTATATAAATGGGATTTTTCTTGGCTGAAGAGTGGAAGATGAATTGGAAAAGGATAAACATTAAAACAGGGATAACAATGAAAATGAAAAACAATTAAAGAGAAACCTGATATCTGAAAGCTGGCCTAACATTCATAGCTCAGTCATGTCATTTGCCCAATGGATATTAACAATCTCACAGAACAACAATATCAGGCATAGTTACTTTGAGACCATGGTAATATGAAACAAACAACAACACTTCATATTTTTTTCTAAGCACAGACATAAACAAAGTCAATATGCCTCCCACAAAATACCAAACATTCTCCTCTATTAAATCAAGTGACTACTGCTTCTTTACCAACTATCCTAATGCCACATCCCTGCTCTAATGTATCTTCCAGAGAGATGAGATTTACTGAGGTACCAATCATAAAATTGACCCCATTTTCTATCAGCGTACATTTTTTGACAACTCTGCCTCTTTAGACCAATCAAGCTCAAAATCTATAATAGTTTTTCTTAATATCCTCTCACTGAGATAACCCAAGCTTCCCCATAGGGTGGTTCTTCCTCACCACAATGAGTAATAAACCCTATTTGCTCAACTATAGGTGTATGTTTTCCTGGAGGTCTTTGCTTAGAGGACATTGACACTATCAAGAGGGCATTAGCAGTATGAAAGAAATGATGAGGATATGCAATAAACAGATCTAAGCAGATGCCCATGTCAGGATTTTGGTCTTCTAAAACTTTGGGCTAAATAAGCCTCATTTATTTATAAAGTACCCAGTCTCAGGAAGTTTCTTTTGATTCTTTTTTTGGGGGGTGGGTGGGTACTGGGGATTGAACTCAGGAGCACTCAACCCCTGAGCCACATCCCCANTGAGCCACATCCCCAGCCCTATTTTGTGTTTTATTTAGAGACAAGGTCTCACTGAGTTGCTCATCTTTGCTGAGGCTGGCTTTGAACTTATGATCCTCCATCTCAGCCTCCCGAGCTTCTGAGATTACAGGCGTGTGCCACTGCGCCCAGCTCAGGTTATTTCTTACAGCATCACACAATTAATCAAGATAAAAACTTTTATGGAGGAAAAATTTGAATATTTATAATTGAAATGCCTATGAGATGTATATGGGGACAGGTCCAGCAGACAGTTGGGCATATGTGTTTGAAGATAGAAGAGTTCTGACTGAGCAGTTTAACCTAAAAGAAAAGATGTGATAACCCTGAAAACATGTGTAAAGTGAGAATATCATTTGGCTGGGAATGAAGTCCTGAGATGTATCAATGTTTAAATAGTATACAGAGGAAAAGGAGGTGAAAAAATTGATCAAGGGGAGATAAATGTCAGCAAAACAAGGAAGTTAAAATTTTGAAAAAGTAGGAAGCCATGAGTAGCATTAAATTCAGTTGAACAATCAAATCTGTCAGGTTTGGAAATTATGAAATCATTGGTGACCAGAGAAAGAGGAGAGCATTTAAGTAGAATGGCATGTGTATGTACAGAGCAGTGGTTTGGGGGTGAATGGAAAATGATGGTGTGGAGGCAGTATACATGAACATCTCTTGAATTTGGATAAGAAAAGTAGAGGATCAAGGTGGAAACTAGATGCAGATGTGGGGTTCACAAATTAAAATATCACTAGAAAGTATGGTTTGCTCACTGATATACCACCAGTTTCTGATAGACTGCATTGCCCCCAGAAGGTTCTGATTTCCCCATCACTGAAGGGCTGTTCATGCAGAGTCTAGCTGATTCCTTCTTTGGGATAATCTATTTGAAATCCAGGCATTCTATGAGTTACATCAGATAATTTATAAAGCTCATTGGAAGGGTCCTTAGAGGTTCTAAGATTTTGCTACTGAATGATCAAATAATGCCATTTCCTATTTGTAAAATAATTTTGTTTCCAATGTTGTCATCTCAAATTTTAGACTGAGTTAAAATTTTCCACATTGGAGAACAAATTTTAGACTTTGGAAATCATGTCACTTTCAAGGGAATTTATATTATGACAAATGATATAAGTAGTTTTTCCTAAGAATGTAGGGAGAGAGTGGGTGGGGTTGGCATGAACAACCAAATTTCATTTGCTTTCTCCTGACAAATTGGGATCCCATTTTTCCATCAATATGCAGAAGGCCCAGATTGATTAGGGATTAGTTTTTTGTTTTTTTTTTTACAAAGAAAGAGTTACTGTCAGGAAGCTATATTTTTTTTTCCAGGGGAACATAAAACTGTGGCTGTTCTCTTGAGGTACCTAAGAGATTTATTGTTTCAGGAGTCTGCTTTGTCAATTCTACCAGATAGTTTTACCATTGCAAACTGACTGGCTTTCCAGAAAAGCCTTTTATTTGCTAGCTGCCAGGTGTCTAGTGAGGAGAACAGTATGAGGTTGATGTGGCAGAGAAATAAAGCACACACGTGGCCAAGGGAAAGTGATGTAAAGGGCTATACTTTGGAGACCTTCCTTGTCCAAACCTGGCACTCTCTATCTAGACCTAGACTAAAATGGAATTCTTTTCAAAAGACATGTTCTTGGCCCCTGAATAATATACAGAGGAGGGAGTTGATGGAAAATTAGGCCTCTTATGATTGTGACTGATATCAAAAATAGGAAATCACTGTGATGCAGCTTCAATAACACAGTGCTTTCCATAGTGTAGTCCAAACTCTACAATGAAATAACATATTTCCTCTCTAGAGTTTGGAGGCTTTGTGGCCCTTGCCATAGCACATGCTTGTGTAGGATAAGTACTATTTATTGTGTATAACTGTACCCAGTCTACAAACTAATGCCATACAAACTGCAAATCAAGTATTGTTATTGCCATTTTACAGATGCATAAACTGATGCTCAGGTAAGTGAATTTCTCAAGGGCACACACATAGGAAATAGAAGATCTAAGATTTTAATCTTAGTCTGTTTGACTCCAAAGCTAGTCTACATTATTTGTTGATAATTCATGGTATTCCTAATGTATTTCTTCTTTCATTTAATTATCATGTTTCATTTTCTTCATTGGTTAAATTGCCTAGATAATTGTCTAATATGGTATAAACCTACTGAATATGATACACATGCATCATGGTATTTGAATGACAGATAGTTTCATAGTAAAGATGGTTTAAAACTAACATTATCTTTTCACTACTGGTTGAAATTTAAAATTATGATAAAATAGAATTAGTAATAGTAATAGTAGTGTTGTTTGTATAATCCCAGTTAGGTTCTCAGCAGTCAAAACATCTTGAATTTCAACTGAGCTTTTGCTTCTTCCTATTACTTCATCCCATCCAGGGCCACATCATATGGTTGTGCAGGTTGGACACCAAAAAATTCTCGACATCATAGCCTATGTGCATGGCACCTTTCCCTTGTCTCTCCTCAGACTCTATTTCTGACTTGTTTTGTTGAGTGTGTGTTTGTGTGTGTGTGTGTGCATGTATATAGAAAAGTAGATCATAGTAGGCAGGGAAACTAATTAAGGGAAAAGTGGTGATGTTTATAATATTAATTACACTTTCAAATAATGCAGAAAAAATGGCACTTAAAATTTTAAACTCTGACACAGTCTACCTCAGAAATAAACCAACAAAATGGCAAAACAAATCATGAGTTATGTTCCTAAAAATTCACACACACACACACACACACACACATATATCCAGTCAAGTCAGCAGCTTCTCTGGTATTGAGTGACATGTTTTGAAATTTAACTGTACCAAAGAGAGAGAAGGATGAAAAAAAGCTGACTGAGGAGTTCCCCTTGACCTAAATTACAAAAAGATTCAGGTAATTAAGGGCTTTCTGATCTGAAGATAGGACAGAATCTAGAAGGTGACCAGCAATACATCTAACTAGCTGCCACAACTGGAGCTTTTGCAGGGAAGTGATTGGAATGATGGTTTGTCCAAATCAAGGAGAACAATGGCCAATGGTAAAGACCATAGGGAGGGTGTTGAGTGCAGAGCAAATGGTGTCACTGGAAATCTCATATACTGTGAAATGAAGGAAATTATGCTATTTTTTTGATGAGACATTTTCTTTGTGTTGGGCATATGAGTGTCAGTATACTAAAGACTTTCATTTTGACTTTCCTTTTATTAGTTTGTTATGGATTCCATTAAAGTACCTTAAGAACTCAGCCCCTAACAGAGCCCTTTATAGGCTTCCTAGAGATGAAGATATATTTCAAAACTGAAAGGGAATTAGAGAAAAGAAATAGATGCTTGCATATCATTTTATCTAAGTGTTTAAAAATCAAACTACAATAACAGACTAGTAAATGAAGTATATTCTAGTCTTATGGCTTGACAAACACAACTTCATAATGATCTTGAAGGCCAGGGTCCAATTGAAAATTATCAGACTGCTCAGCCCCACCTCAGGAGGGATCTTGTACAGAAGCATGCCCAGACCCCAAGCCATGTATTCATTCAGTCCTTTCAAAATGGTTATGACTTTGTGACCTCTCAGATATAGGGTGAACATGCCTCATTGTGGAGGACAGACCTCAAGAAAAAGCCTGAGCAGGCCTTGGAAGTAGGCTGAGGCCATTTGGGGAAGGAATTATTGGGGTCTTGTGTGCCCAATCTGGCATCTATAAGGTTTGGGGCTGGGTTCCAAGGAGTTACATTCTTTTAGCTCTGTGGACCCTTCACCCCTTGAGAAACGGTATGGCCAGAGCAATTGCATAAACCAGGGTAGAATAATGGACAAGGCACCATGAAATCAGGCCAGAGGTCTGCTACTAATTGACAGTAAAACTCTAGATCTTTCCTCCTCTGGTCATCTATGATGGTTTAAAGGCAGTCCAAGTAAGTGGAATTCAATTCTCAAATGAGGTAGGGACTGCATTTTCTCACCCTGTAATGAGGAAAACAAATGCAATCAAGTGAGAATAGATGAATCCTGAAGGTGTGTGACAGCAGTAAGCCCCACTGACTGCTGAGCATTACATTTCCTGGGACCTGGGCAGGTAGCAAGAGGAGCCCCAATTGTGTCCAGGGTTTCTTATGAGACTGAAGTCATACCTGACTTTTAACTAGAGTGACCCACTAGGATTTATCCCACATGTAGTGTTGCCATAACAGAAGGATGGGAGCTGAATGCAGCTGAGTAAAAGGCAAGAGCAACACAGAGAAAGACCTTGTCAGGGTGACTCCAGCCAGTTCTGGCCAAGGGAGATAGGCACTGGGATCTACAGACAATTGTGCTGCTCCCAAGCTATACCTCAGGGTGGGATCAGGTCATTAGTTCTCCAGTCCTTTCTCCACCATGGAGATGACAGCCCAGCAACTAAACTGATCCCTGTGCTATTATTCCATACTGGAAATGAAACCTTCAAAGCTACTCCTTCTTAATGAGACCCAGCATGCCAGTCTCATGGGAGAGAAAATGAACCTCTTGGTTTCTACTTTATCATAAACTTTGATGGCCTGAATCTGATCCTGAATGAGAGAACTGACTTTACAAAGATGGAGTTTTTGAGTGAGCAAAGATCTCTCCCTCATTTCCTTTTGCCTTCCCTTCTCTCTTATCCCCACCCTTCTCTCTTGCTCTATTCTCTCTCTCCCTCTCTCCCTCCCTCGTCCTTTCTTTTCTCTCTTCCTGACTTCTCTGTCTTCCCCATTTTCCCCTCCCTCTTGCTCTCTATTCTATTTTCCTTTCAATCTCATTTCCATTCCTCCTTTCCTAATTCTCTATAAGAATCAGTGCTAAAGTTCATGGACAATGTACATTTTTTAAATGACTGAGTCTGGAGTTTATTAATATTTCTACCAGGATCCAACTCTTTTCTTTATTTTAATTTTTTTCTTTTAGTTGTAGATGGACACAATTTATTTATTTTATTTATTTATTTTTTATGTGGTGCTGAGGATCAAACC